>NW_027477590.1:0-64284 GCF_051020955.1 Megalopta genalis | reverse complement strand
TATGGTCAAAAGGGGTGAGGAGATCTCACAATTGTAAAGAATTTATAATTTCAAGGTCATGTCAACGTTTTTATGTTCCCATTTTTTTAAGTATCACTAGCTGGTGTATATTCTGGTTCTTTATTTAATTTTATGTAAAATAAAAATTTTCAAAAATTTCAAAGACAGATGACGTTACTGTCGGATCCAACATAACTCTGTGCTACAATACAAGTAAATCTTGTAAAATGCTCTTGATCTTCTGATGAGAAAAATTATATACATACACTGATGACACTCGTGTTCGTTTGCATGAAATACCTTACACAAACATGTCACAATCTTCACCATCTGTTGGTAATACTGTTCCTATAATGAAAATAGTGCAGGAGATATCGACCTGCTAACTCTGGAAAAAATATTTTTTCTTTGTTTATAATATCCTTTTCCGCCAACAACTTTTTGAATTCAAATAGAAATTTTGCAAACTATCAAATACAATTCAAGTCTCACATATATTTTAACAGTGTTGTGGCCATAATTAGTAACTACTATTTCTCGTAAATATCCGGATGTCTGGATATCGTTTGGATTTACATAATTACATCTTTACGCAGATATATAACCGTATAAATTTTATTCAACAACATAACCCGTACTATATTACAACATAACCCCCGTTATATTCTTGTCTTCAAAAAATATTCTTTTTATCTAAGGCTTATTTTTAGTCTCTAAAGCGTAACATAGTAATGGATTTGCTTACTTTCTCTTTTTTTTTATTATTGTCTGAATTATCGGGATATTTTTAACTAATCGAATTATTCTACGACTATATATGTACTCCGAATACTCAAATATCCGGATTATCCAGACAGTCAAAAAATCCGGATCATTCGGCCAGCCAACTCGCAACATCCTCCCAACGTTGAAGAAATGATTAAGACCCGATAATAATAGAATACCTTAAATATCAGATGCGCCAAGAGAGAGAGAGAGAGAGAGAGAGAGAGAGAGAGAGAGAGAGAGAGAGAGAGAGCGCGCAGTTCTTATGAAAATAATTAATCACGAAGCGCGGAGATTTAAGTTTGTTCGTATTTAAATCGCGACGGAACGAGGCGAAAAGTGGGCCGATACGAATGACGAACAGGAGAATCCCAAAACGCCGGGATCACATATTTCGTATCATTCAAGTTAATAGATCCGACGATTGCGTGATCATTCTTTATCATTTCTCGGAGAAAGAATGCTTTGTAAAAAGATCCGCCAAACCGAAGCGACGATATCTGCCCGCTGTATTTGTTATGGAGAAACTTCGGTCGACTTCGTGGCATACCATGGGCTTTGGCCCTGTCTCCTTCGATCCTCCGCTGTCCTCGGTTTCACGTGAATTCAAAAAGCAACTCATGTAATAGTCTGACCTATATAGCGATTGGGTTATTTACAGAGGCAAAAAGGAAAGAGAGAAAACACACACGGCACTTTGTGCAACCAAAATTTCGTTTAGCATTTTTCTCTTCGTTTCTGGTCCAGACCATGGGAACGATGAAATGAAAAAGGGACGCGGATTGCATTTGAATTTCTACCGCGATTTTGAAACGAAGACCGATGGCCGGTGCTATACGATGGCAAAGTCAATATTTACATTAGGTAGAAACATCCGTCAATATCCAGACACGGCTGTTGCCAGTAGCATCCGGCAATTCACATATCCGCAAACGAGGCCCTCGAGCGCAAAAATGCTGCGCGATTCACACTTTCTCATCGAGTATATCCACCCACCGGGTCGAACGAGGTTTTTGCTTTCACTAAATAGACAAAGGTTCAAAATAAATGAAATAATAAAAAAGAAAAACGGAAGGAAATAAATAAAAGAAAAGACAAAACAGATACCTGATAAAAAAGGAAACGGAAATTATTTATGATTCAACCGAATAGACAATACCGGAATAGTTTGTTCGGATAAATGGACAGAATAGCTTTCTTGAATAAATAGATGGAACAAATTGTTTGAATAAGTGGATGGAATAATTTGTTGGGACAATAAGTAATCATTATCCTAATAAAATATTCGACAGACAAGAATTTATTCGGACAATTATATTATTGTAATATTTATTTGGAACAATTCGAATAATTTCGAACTATGTCTCGGGCTTGCTAGGTCAAGTGGTTCTAGGTGGGGCCTTCTCGACCGATTTGCTCCGTCGTCATCGCAATGGTTGAACATAGTCAAGGTACGGGCCACCATCTGCGTAGGATGGGGGTGGTGATGGGATTTTGGCTGAACATTGAAGTATGACACGAGGTTCAAACTCCAGAATTACGGGCTACGATCGAACCATAGAAGCAACAACAACCTCCTGTGTTACACAGGCACTTGTATTTAATAATAACAGCCCTTTTCAAGGTCTCAAATTCATTCCAGAAATGATAATGTCGATGCGATAGTAAAATACCATTTTCTATGTTACCCAAAGACCCACGAACAACGTTTCATTATATTCCTAGTTTCGTTCATAACTTCAATAATTGCGAAATTATCTGTTGCTTACGAAACTACTCTCTTGGTTTCGTTTTTATACAAATTTGTAAAATACTACTATCAACACACACAAATGAAATAGAATTAAATTTCGTCTCTAAGCAATCTCATTTGAAAAAAAAAATGATCTTTTATAGAAATAAAAATTGTAAAGTCTGCACGCTCCCCAAAATCTTCCACAAACCTCCCACTGTCGATTAGTCGGGGAAAAGTCGCGGACGTGACGAACATGATCCAACCTAATTGCAACCTCTATTGCAAGCAAATGATTATACTGGTGACTAGCAATTACCCTAATCTGATTTCACGGGTCAGAAGCTGTGTGAGGATTCTCCGCCAATTTTTGAGTTATATAAAAGAGAGAAGAAACACATTTTCCAAATGGCCGAGAGAAATGGATGCAGAAAATGGTCGACATTCGCCCAAGGAAGAATACTGTTCCCTTGCGAATCTAGAAACTTCCTGAAATGTGTCAAAGATTCGTTCTTGATGGTAGCAATGAGTGACATTTTCTTGTTACTTTAATGTTCATATTTACGTCTGCTTTTAACTGGAAAGCAAAAATTTTGTAAAACTCGAAAAACGTCGTAAATAAATAAATTCATAATTAGCGCTATTTCAGATAATTTTATAAACTTTTAATCAAGTATTTAGACCAATGAATAAAATCTATATAATCTATATAACCCATATATTTCGAGATAGTGTAGGTGGTGTAGGCTTTCAACAGTAAGTTGTTCTACTGATCATTAATAATTTTGTAACGTATTAATTATATGGTAACTGTTGATGCTGTACTTTCTTGTGCATAAACTTTTCAAGTAACGCCACGAAGCTGAAGTTACAACGTCACTGGTTAAAGTCACTCCAGAACTTAGTAGAATAAACAACAAAAGCCATGCGGTACTTAAAAAAATATACTATTTTAATATAGACAATAACTTAACGATACAAAAATACTGGTTTTAATTATTCATCTCACAGTATGCCTTAAATTACAGATAATAAAAAAGAATTCTTACAGATTGCATATCTTGCATTGTAACGTAATTTTTTACATAAAAATATCGGAGCTGTAATTACTCCGTTCCTTTATTTTTAATAGTGATCAGTTATGATAACTCATTCTTAATCGATATACAATTTATCATTTTCGCCTAGATCTTAAACTGCGAATTTTCACTTCCGTAGGTTTATCTGTTACTGCACACTAAAAAAAATAAAGAAATATTAATAATCTATAGAATTATTAAAATTATTTTACACAACATTACCTTGACTGGTTCAATATCATGAAAAGATTCATCTTCTGCTACATATAATTTCTTTTTACGAGTATTTTGTCTTCTCTCCGAAAGAGATACAATAGGAGGTGGAAGCACAGTAAGTTTACCAGTCGGTCTAAAATTAAGCAATAACATTTTACAATACTCAATTTTATTGTTCGAACTACAGTGCAAAGGGCCCATGGATTTTCAATAATAAAACGAAGCATTTTCTTATAATTATTTGCCCCTTTTGATTCATTCTGTTAAGAAGAAGAACGGCAAGGTGATGGAAGATCAAAACGAGCAAGTAGTAATAAAAATGAAAATCTAGTATAGGTATGTTTACAAAATAAATAAAATGGACCCTAGAGATAAATAAAAGAATATCCTTTTCAAAACTTCCTCATCTAGTCTAATCTATACAATAACGTTTAAGTTTATACTTGGTCTCTGAACTAGGTAGCTCGATGACGGATACATCTGATGTAGGAGAATATTTCCTTGGTGGCCGCCATGTCCTACGTTCTTTTGTTATCACTTCATCCCCTGAAGCGTCTTCACAATAGACTTTTTCTTTAGAATGATGCACAGTTGCCTATAAAAAAAGTATCATAATGAACAATTTGTTCCTAAGCCTTCAACTTCATTAAACAATTTAATAAGGAAGTGCTACTTGTTTTTGTTTCTCTAATTCCTCTTGTTGATTCCTTACTAGCGCTTCATATTTGGTGACCATCTCATCTCTGTTTTTCATAAATGCTTCCATCTCCCGTTCCTTCTCATTCAAACTATTTTTTAGTTCTTGATTCATGTTCTGTATCCTGTCATTTTCTGTTTGCCTTTCTTGAGCACTTTGTTGGAGAAGTTCCAAAATTTTAGCATTCTGTTCGTTTGCTTTAACCTGTGACTCTAAGTTTTCAATATATTTTTCATTTTGAGAAAGTTTATTTTTTGTATCTGCCAATTCTTTTATTGTATTTTTTATCTCTGCCTGCATCGGCTTGCCGTCACTGTCAGCAAGATCCGTTTTTTTAAGTAGCGACTATGCTTCTGGAATCATGACGAATTTTGTTTTTCTTCACTACGGAAGTAATATTTGTAATGCTTTATACAATAACAAATTGTATATCCGACCTTGTTGAAGCGACACTATTTCAGCATCTTTTTCCTGTTCTATATCTTTCGCACTTTCCAAACAATCCTCAAAATCCAACAGTTTATCATTATTTTCATCCACAACAACTTTTGCAGATATTCTTTCTCATCTTGACATATTTCTAACTTCTTATTAATTCTTCAATTTCTTGCTGAAGTTCCGTTACGGTATCAAGTTTGTGTTCCAGTTCTATGATTTTCGCAGCATGTACGTCTAAGCACTGGAAACAAGAATATAGTGTGACAGAATAAATTATCACGTTTTAAATAATTTATTCTATGTTAACGACAAAACGTTTTAAAGAATTACAAATTCTTAGACAAAGAAAATGATCTCTTTCCTAATTTCATAAAACAAAAGTTTTCTCAAATCAAATGCTATTACAAAATTTAGAACATACTTTGTAATAAAATCAACACAAATTTGGACGATCTTTTGGTGCATAAAAGCCCGAATAAATAAATGGTTACCCAAAAATATTGCGATCCTTCTTCACTTAGTTATAATATTAACCTTTTAACTAAATCGTTTCTCTCGAGTTCTAACATTAATCGACAATCTTTTAGCTAAGATTTAGAGATTCATTAATTTTTATCGTTTTTAGAGTGTCCTATTACATCCAAATACCTTTGTCTTCATATCACTTTTCTCTATTGCCGTATGCAGATCAATCTCCAATTGACTTATACTTTCTATATATTCATCTGAGGAGGTGGGATCGGCGACGGGAAGAGAGAATTGAACCCGGTTACAATTAGACTATCTTTATTTACAATCGGAACTAAACTCGCGACGCTCGCGTACCGTTCCCGACGAGGGTTCTTACTGAACTAACCATTCGCTCACCGATGCATCCCATCCAGATCATTCTTTCTCATTCTCACGGTTCGCTTTCACTCTTTCCTGGCTAGACGCATTCATTCTACGCGACACTCAAACCAATCGTCTAGACATTCGCTCGACGCTAACGCACAGCATGCAGCCCGGCCCATTCGTCCAAACATTCTTACGCCTTAAAACTAAACACATGGCGGAGACGTGGCGCCGGCTTGTCGCCGCCACATCACCCCCCCGCCAGTGATTGACTCGATCACGAAACTTGCAATCGGTCCGGGAAACGCACTCTTCTTCCGGACCGTGTGGTGCGTAAACCCGCACCTGGTGGTACTACTATGGGGGGCGGCACCGCTGGACCCCGAGATGGTGGCGATGGTTGGGGCGGCTGCCCCGTAAACTCGCTCGGAGTGGGTGGTGATGGTGGTGTTGGTGGCCCCTCGGACTCTCCAGGTAACGCTGGCTGTGTTGCCCCTGGTATCGTCGGCGGTGCTGGATCTGTAGCCAGCAAGTACGCCGGCTTTAGGCGATCTATGGTCACTGTAACCGCCTTGTCCCGGATACTGAGGGAGTAAGTCCGGTCCCCTCGCTCGAGGACCCTGTATGGGCCGTCGTATGGCGGCTGGAGGATTCCTCGCACGGCGTCGTTCCGCACGAACACATGCTCTGCCGTGGCGAGGTCCTTGAAAACGAAAACTCGTTTCGTCGAGTGATTGCTGCCAGGCGTTGGGGCGAGGGTCGCGAAATGCTTTCGTAATCCCGCGACAAAATCCCCTGGCAGCGGCAGCGACTCCGCTCTCTGTGGGACCAGGAATTCCCCTGGTAGGCGCAGTGTCTCGCCGTAGACCAGCTCAGCTGCGGTGGATTGTAAGTCCTCCCTCCAGGCTGCGCGGATGCCCAGCAAGATGGTGGGAAGAACCTTTGTCCAGCTGACGTTTTGCTGGCAACGGATTGCTGCCTTAAATTGGCGGTGGAATCTCTCCACCATTCCGTTTGCCGCCGGGTGATAGGCCGTTGTCCGCCAGTGGGCTGCACCTGTTAGCTGCGACAATGCCTGAAACAAGCGCGACTCGAATTGTCGACCCTGGTCGGTCGTCACGCGCAACGGGGTTCCGAACCGTGAAATCCAACCCTCGTAAAAGGCGCGTGCCACGGTCGAAGCTTCTTGATCCCGAATTGGGAAAGCCTCGGGCCAGCGCGTAAAACGGTCGACGCAGGTTAAACAGTACCTGAACCCCTCTGAGACCGGAAGGACTACAATGTCTATGTGCACGTGCTCGAATCTTCCGGTCGGCGCGTCGAAACTTCCCGGCGGCGCGAAAACGTGCTTGTTTATTTTGGCGCGCTGGCACGGAACGCAACCGCGAGCCCAACTCCGGCAATCGGCTTTAACGGACGGCCACACATATCGTTCCGTCACGAGTCTCACCGTTGCTTTAACACCTGGATGCGCCAAGCGGTGCATCGAGTCGAATGCGGCTCGCCTGAATTGTCCCGTGACGAAAGGTCGCGCAATCCCGGTAGACACGTCACAGATCACTTCAGTGTTCGAATCGGGCGGGCGTATCCGTTTTAGACGTAAATTGTTTTTTATTTTCCCGCTCGTGTACGCCTGAAGTTCCGCGTCGCGCTGCTGAGACTCCGCCAAATCGGTGTAGCTGAAAGACTCTACCACTTCTTCCAACCTGGATAGCGCGTCGGCGACGACGTTGTCCTTCCCGGCGATGTGGCGGATGTCGGTGGTGAACTGCCCGATGAAATCCAGGTATCTAAATTGCCTGGGAGAACATTTCTCGGGCTTTTGTTGGAAGGCGAAGGTCAACGGTTTGTGGTCCGTGTAGATGGTGAATGTTCGCCCCTCCACCATGTGTCGGAAATGCTTGATTGCCGAGTAAATGGCCAACATTTCCCGGTCGTACGCGCCGTAATTCCGCTCGGCAGCGCTGAGCTTCCTGGAGAAGAAAGCCACCGGCTGCCAATCCTTTCCGACCCGCTGCTGCAGTGCCGCACCTGCAGCAAAATCGGACGCGTCGCAGAACAAGGCGAGTGGCGCGTCGTCCCTCGGATGCGACAATAACGCCGCCTGCCTCAAACTGTCCTTCGCCTCGGCGAAAGCCGCGGTAGCTTCCTCGGTCCACGCCAACTTGGCGTTACCCTTGATGCCGTCGTGCAGTAGGTTATTGAGGGGCGCTTGTACCTGCGCAGCCCTGGGCATGAAACGCCTATAGAAATTTAGCATACCCAGGAACTGCCTCAGCCGTTTTGCGGTGGTCGGTTGGGGGTAGTTGGTGATCGCCTCCACCTTTGATTCCAACGGGCTGGTGCCTTTGGACGATACGGTGAACCCCAGGAATTTAACCTGCGCCTGGCCGAAAATGCATTTCGCCCCGTTGACGGTCACGCCGTACTTGTCGAGGCGTGAAAAAACTTCCTCCAAGTGGCGCAAGTGCTCCTCTTCTGTCGACGATGCCACCAGTATGTCGTCGATGTACGCGTACACAAAATCCAAGCCGCGCAGCACCTCGTCGATGAAACGTTGAAACGTTTGTGCCGCGTTTCGCAATCCGAACGACATACAGGGGAACTCGAATAGTCCGAAAGGGGTGGTTATCGCGGTTTTGGCGATGTCCTCTGTGGCCACTGGAATCTGGTTATACGCGCGCGCCAGATCTATTGTGGAGAACACCGTCTTCCCGTGAAGCGCGTGAGAAAAGTCCTCGATGTGCTTCACGGGGTACCTATCCGGCACCGTGCGCGCATTTAAAGCTCGGTAATCCCCGCACGGTCGCCAAGCGTCCTGTTCTTTTTTGGGCACCATATGGAGAGGCGATGACCACGCACTTTCCGACGGTCGCGCGATGCCGAGACGCATCATCGTCTCGAATTCTTGTCGCGCGTGCCTCAAACGATCCGGCGCGAGACGCCGGGGCCTACAAGCCACAGGCGGACCCGGCGTTGTGCGGATGTAGTGCACCGTTTCATGTTGCACTTGCACGGGTGTCCCCACTGGTCGCGTAATGTTCGGGAAACGTTGCAGCAATTCGTGGAATTTCGAATCACCGAAAATTGTCTTCACCGAGGGCGCCGATGGCCCGCACTCGCGCACTGAGCGTCCTGGCACCGTCATCGACGTCACCTGGTCTAAAAGTTTGCACTTTCCGACGTCCACCAATAGTTCGTAATGCGCGAGGAAATCCACGCCTATAATCGGCTTTGACACGTCGGCCACCACGAAACGCCATACGAAAACGCGACGGAGCCCGAAATCGAGGCTCAGCGTAACCGTCCCGTACGTGGCAATTTCCGACCCGTTCGCCGCATATAAAACGTAAGATGCGCGTTCGCGGAACCCGCGAGTTTTCGATCGAGGAAAAACGCAGAGATCGGCACCGGTGTCGATTAAAAACTGCGTTCTCGTTACTCGATCGGTGACGAACAAACGGCGCGATGGTGGGCAGTGGTCGCTGGCCGTCATTAACGACTGCCCATCTCGTTTCCCGACGCGGACCAATTGCATGGGTGTTCGCAACGGAACGCGTTCGCGCCGAACTTGTAGTGGTAAAAACACTTCCCGCCTCGTAGCGCGATTCGTCGTTCTCGGGATAGCGATCGCGCTCGGCCCGGGGTGGATGGTCGCCGTTGGGAAAAACGCGGACCGGGGTTTATCTCGCGACGAATTGCTGCGAGCTCCTGCCGAAACGTCGCCGTGAGCTGTGCCATCTTCGAGCACAGTTGTTCCTCAACTTCGCACATATCCCTCGACGGCCGTGCGACGGGACCCGCAGAGGCCTCGGCTACCCGCGTGCGTGGGCCCATCGTGTCAGCGATGGTATCGGCCAAGTCGGCCACTCGGTCGAGCTCGACGTCTCGCTGCGTCGCCAGGATGACCTGCATGCTCGCGGGGAGCCGGCCCAACCACAAGGTACGCAGTATCTCCTCCGACACGGCTGTTCCTCCCAAGGTCCGCAGGTGGCGTAAGAACTGCGACGGTTTGCGGTCGCCCATCTCCTCGTGCTCGAGGAGACGCCGAGTCTTCTGCTCCTGCGACGCCCCGATCCGCCTTATCAGCTCTGTCTTGAGCCTAGTGAACGGCTCAGCCGGGGGATTCAAGATGATTTCGCGGACCTCGGCCGCGTATTCTGGTTTGAGCGCGCCCAGGACGTACCCGAACTTCGTCTTTTCGGTCGTAACGCCGCTCGTCTCGAAGCTCGCCTCGACCATCGCGAACCACAGCTCGGGGTCGGTCGGCGAAAATTCCGGTATTTTCACCGCGACGCGGCTGACTGTCGATACGGGCGGGGATGCCATCGTACCGAATAAACGTGCGAATGTCCGTGTTCTCTTCCGAAAACTCCCGATCCACTGCCACGAAACCACGAACGAAATGCGACTGCAAAATTCGTGTCGTTCGCTTCCTTTAGATCACGTCGGGGTCACCAATGAGGAGGTGGGATCGGCGACGGGAAGAGAGAATTGAACCCGGTTACAATTAGACTATCTTTATTTACAATCGGAACTAAACTCGCGACGCTCGCGTACCGTTCCCGACGAGGGATCTTACTGAACTAACCATTCGCTCACCGATGCATCCCATCCAGATCATTCTTTCTCATTCTCACGGTTCGCTTTCACTCTGTCCTGGCTAGACGCATTCATTCTACGCGACACTCAAACCAATCGTCTAGACATTCGCTCGACGCTAACGCACAGCATGCAGCCCGGCCCATTCGTCCAAACATTCTTACGCCTTAAAACTAAACACATGGCGGAGACGTGGCGCCGGCTTGTCGCCGCCACACATCTTTGCACTGAAATCGTAATCATTAAATATGTGTGCATAAACGATTTTATGTTTAAACCTATACTTACCTTTGAAATGAGATTGTCGAGAAATATCAGCATGTAAAGTATTTAATTTCTGTAATTGCAGAATAAATGTTAAAGAAGTAAAAGCGGTTAAAATTTGTGATACCAATTGTAAGATTATGAAATACTACGTACTTCCATGCATTGATTATGATCATGCTTAGTATGTACAAGTTCTTTTTCAACTTCATTAATAAGTCGCCCATAATCCCCAATCTTTATATCTAGTGTAGCCTTAGACTGATCACTATCTTCTAATAATTCTTGATGATGCATTTCATCATCCACACCTTGAGACAGCTGCTTTTTCCACAATTCAATCGAGTTTTTATATTCTTCTAAAACAAGCTTATTTGCTATATTTTCTTTTGTCAGACTTTCTAGTTTTTGCGTCAAAGATGATACTTCTTGCTTAGACTCAACCATTACTTAGACTCAACCATTAACACCTTAAATTGTATAGTGGTCCTATTAGAAATCTACCAAAAACTAATATGAATATATTTTTATTAATCTACGTACTTGACACTTTTCCATAAGAAGTGATTTCGTATCATCGTATTTTACCATTAGTTTGGATAATTCGTTTAAAATAAGTTCATATTCATCAAATTCGCCATTAAAACTTGTTTGAGTATCTTCTTCTTTTCTAATAGGTTGACTGCAATCACTTTGAATTTCATTTTCATTCACTTGACTTTTGCATTCAACAGAACCTTCAATTCCAAATTTAGTATTTCTGCTATTCATTTGCAAATTGCTTATTTGATCAGATATAACTTTCAATTTCACGTTAGTTAAGTCTAGTTCATCTCTCAGGCTCTGCATCTCGGTCTTACTTTGAGTTAATTTCTCTTTTAGAGTAGAATTCTCTATTTCTACAGCAAGTGTCTTTTCTCTCATTTGGAGATCAACCTCTTCATTTCCTATTAAATTGGCAATTAATTGTATGATAACTATTGTTGTTAAACACCATAAATCAAGATCTTATACCTACCTGTTTTTTTGTCATAGTTACCAGGCTCAGTAGACTTATCTAACGATTCTACCTTGTAATCGATAGAAATTTCTTTTTTGATAATAATCTCTTGATGTTCGTCATCTTTTGGAGAATCATGAGATGTTTCTGAAACCTATTATGTAACAATTAGCAATGTAAGTTCTGATTCATAAAATTATTTATATATTATATAAAGTTAAAATATGGCATACATCATTTTTACATGTTGAGTCTTGAGTGGAATTTCTAATCGATACTGCTTTCTTCAACATTTACGCTTCATTTAATAGTTCTAATTTCTCACATTCCAATTTATTTATTATCTGGAGCATATTTTGCATTTTGCGCTCGTAATCCAGCAATTTCTTATTTTGATTTTCTAATTCTTCATCTAATGCCTCTTTTCCTTTACACTCCTTTGTGAGGCAAATATTAATATTTACAAGATCAGCTTCTAAATCATCAATTGTCTCCTGTTTTTCTAATAATTCTTCTTCCTGCTCCTTAATGGTATATTCTTTCTCCCTTATTTCCGTGGTAATAGTAATATACTCTTCCTTTGCTTCATTTAAAAATACTTTCAATTTCTGAAATAACATCATTAGAATATAAAATGGAATATGTATTTACGATCATAAACGACATTAAATAATTATAAATAATGATGCATGCACCTTCACTTGATCTTCTTTAGCAAACAGTTGAGACTTTAATTCTTCTACGTAAAATGTTGCTTCCTTACCAGTGCAAACATCTTTCTGAGCTGCACTCAACAAAGCAAACGTTTGCAATTTCGTTTTCATTTCTAATTCTTGAGCACGTTCGAGAGGACCCAAACTAACAACATCACAATGATTCACTGGTTTGTAAGGAGGAGACGGTTTTGAAGTAATATTAGAGAAAACAAATTCTAAGCATCTGGGTATAATACCAGGAGACGTAATACTCCCTTGTAGAGTAAATGATTTCCCTGAACTTGTTGTGCCTATAAAAGTTATAATACTTGTGTAATAATCAATAATAGAAGTAATCAAGATGTTGGTTTCATTTCTTGAAATATAAACAATATTTATAAGATATCTTATATCTTTACCATAAGTCATGATAGTTGAATACTGACCAGCTAAAAAATCCACCATTTGCTGTTTAACAGCTTGTTCAAACAGTTCCAATTGATTAATCTCTGGTCCAAATGTACGAGTAAATGTAAATTTTCTTTGTACAATATCATTACTATTAGATCTTTTCAAAAAACTACTAGTATTATCCAGAGTAGGGAGTTTTGTCAGCAGTGTACTGGAATTCAGAATTTTATATGACTGCTCTAGCTCCTGTGTTAGTTTCATCTGTTTGGGAAATGGTTTCAATCGTAAATAGCCTTTAATGGTCTGAAAACTCTTTGACTCTGAATTTGTCTCTTCTAAAAAATTAGATTCTTCAATCTCATAAACAGACATCAAATTCTTTTTTGTGTCTTCTGAAATACATGGTCTTTGTCCACAGACTAAGATACTTGGGTCTCTTCATCTTGTGGATTTAGATTACAAGATGGTCTAATGGAATCTAATGTATCACCCATCTATGTATAATGATTAAAAAAATATTAGTTATGATCATTATCATATTAATCTATAATACTTCAGAACATAGTTTGATAATACTTAATGCGGGTAATAATTAATATTATACATTAAATAATTCATTATATTAATTTGTAATTAACTTACGTTAACGTTTTATTGTTGTTAAGGAAAGGATCGATAGAGTGGTAAAGTGGACTATATGAAAAATGAGATAACGAAATATCTTTAAGTAAACAGAGGAGAAATACACGTGAAGAAATAACAAGCCAATAAAGATGAGAATAGCATAATGTAGAAATGAACCGAAGAATATGTATCGTGAAGCGCTCTGATGGTATGATTGAGCGATCTACCAAAATTGCAAAGCTATAACGACAGTTGCAAGCGCAGAGGGGTATTACAAATTATATCATGGACCATCAAGTAGGAACAAGGAATGAGATTTTTTAATATTGGGAAGACTAGGCAGCGTCGAACGTTCGATATAGTGAACGAGAGCAATGCCCTAACGAACAGTGCTGCATGGGAGACACTGGAAAATAGATAACGGATTTGATATTGGGATTATTGAAAGGACGGCCTAGGCGACAAGTACGGTGGCCAATAAAGTGATCGTACACCTTTAAAACGCCATAACTATTTTAAAACTAAACTAAATGACTCGAATTGTGTGTTTTTAGATAATAAAGTATTGCAAATAAGACTTTTTTATCCTTTAACTTTTCAATGTACCATGTACCTACCTTTACCGACAATGTAAATTCATTTTGTTTATAAGTGACCGATAATAGTATCGTTAACGTAAGACGTTTATTTTCTGGGTAAATAACTGAAAACATCATAGAAGAATAATTTCAAAACTGCTATCTTTGAATAAATATTGTTGACGTATTTTAGGAATTTCGGTATTATATATTCGAAATTTCGGTACTATATTTTCGAAGTAGATTTTTAATTGTAGAGTATTTCTTTAAAAAGTAGAAGTGATTATCATTGAGACAATGAAATAGTTTCATTACGATCGAGTGCACACTATTTATTTGCTGACGTAGATTGTTAGGGCCAAGTGGCCAGGATTTATGGCAGGGGCCATGTGCTTGGGTACCCGGACGGTATGGGTCTGTCCCGGGCCGTTCCCGGGCACATGTGGCACCGTCATAACGTCTCCTGGTCCTTGATTACGGTCCAGTCAATGACGGTTGGGTCTGGCATTGTTCGGGCACGTAGGCCCATCAGCGCGGGATGTCTCGCAGGAGTTATTTTGTCACTCTCCCTCCTAACTCCCGGCCCACCGTTTTGGGGCAGTCTCGCTGGATTTGGGATTGCAGTGATTGGACCGTAATTCCTTGCCGCCCACCCTAGGTCAAGAGAAGTAGGGAGGGCCGAGGTGATATGAGACATGACTCCGGTCCTCTAGAGCACAGAACATTCTCAACAGAAAGTACAGAACATTCTCAGCAGATAGACAGAACATTCTCAGCAGATAGACAGAACATTCTCAGCAGATAGACAGAACATTCTTAGAGTACAGAAGACCAGAACACTCTTAGACGCACAGAACATTCTTAAAGTACAGACAGACCAGAACACTCTTAGACGCACAGAACAGTCTCAGCAGATAGACAGAACATTCTCAACAGTACAGACAGAACATTCTCAGCAGATAGACAGAACATTCTTAGAGTACAGAAGACCAGAACACTCTTAGACGCACAGAACATTCTCAAAAGTACAGACAGACAGAACATTCTTAGAAAGTACAGACAGACAACTTCAGATAGACAGAAAGCACAGAAGACAGACAGACAGACAGAAAGCACAGACAAGACAGAACAGAACAGAACACATAGAGAGATACGCGTAACGGTTAGGTTGCGCGTTACAAATAGTCCCACTACAGTGGGTGGTCCTTCGAGATAGTCGGCACCAAGTGCAATATTCAGAGGATCTCCGTCATCCATCTGATGAGTCCTCAACATAGATGATTGACAAAAATATAACTATCATTTTATAGGATTATTTATAATATTATTCACGAATTTCTGTCATCATGTTTTTCAAGGCACCTCTTCCAGAAACGTTACTGTACCTATGAATCGTAATAAACTACGTGAAAATGTCAAACAATTTCCAGAAACTATTAAATAAAACTTTATATATATATATATATAAATATAAACTTGTCAAATAACAATATTTACTCCGGGTCCAAATGGATCCGGGCCTCGCAGTTCGAGTGTTAAGCATTAAATATCTGTAGGAGTAGGGTGCGGGAGCGTGATGCACAACTGGTAATATTTCAATAAAAATGTATTACTGAAAATGGATAAGAATTGCAAACACTTTATGGTCGCACAAATCGCTAGATCGTTTTTATGGGTGGTATATCGCTCTATTGGTGTATCGCTTTATCGTTGCATCGTATCGCTATTTCGTAAAAGACGTTAAAAACTCTTTGTCGCAGTTCAACGTTCGTCATTTTTATACGCACCTTCCGTCTTGACAACAATTCGGAAGGCTTTGGCCTTCCCAGTTCATTGCTCCTATTCGGTGTGTTTACGTTTCAGGTTTTTCGAAGATGACCTGCTTCGACCATATGATCAGCTTGCTCCGGTCATTGATCCCTTCACATAACATTCGCCGATTTATTGTCATACATAATTTTTAGTTAAACGTGCAATTATTTTGTCGAACTATATGTCCACAAAGATTTTCTTTTTTTTTTCAAATAAAATTGTTTAGACCGACGAAATTCAATTTTTATTTTATTTATGTATGTTTATAACGGTATTTTGCAAGTTTGCCTAGAAAGAGAACCATGGTTGTAATCTTAAATAAATAAAATTTACATTAACCCTCGCATAATGGTGACTAGCTCAATCTTCGACAATTAAATTAAATAAATTGCTGTTGCATTATGAACAACAGGAAAGCCAATAAATCTGTAAGAAATATTTTCGAAAATATGTTGTGAAAAGTTGCTGAACGGAGCTCTCAGAATTGTTATAAACATCGTTGATACTACAGTTGTGAAAATGGTCTGTCGTCTGAGGATTAATTTTAACGTGTGCTATTTTTTGGTAGCAGACTGTATCTGCTGTACATCGTATCTGCTGCTCCAATTTTACAAATTTCTTCGGATGTATTAACGAATTAAGATAACAAATCATACTTACACGTGTCTGCTCATCCCCAGAATGTGAATTCGATCGTACAAGTAGTAACAACAGAACATACATATTATAAACAAATCATAAAATCGTGAAAAAAAGAGATATGTAACGACATCGATTGTAAATAAGTAATAATTTTTGAAATGTCAAACTTCTTGGAAACGTATCGTTAAATAATTGAGGTATAAAATTCGTAACAAGAATTTTAGAAAAATTATTTTTGTAACTTTTCAACTTAATTTTATAGGGCATTCAAATACTTGTGCGCCGTGAAAATTCTATGTTTTTTTTTTATATTTTGTTTAAATTATGTAGGCAACGTTTTATACTAAGTCGAAAGTTTTTCGTATTTTGTTATTTGTAAGCTCTACTGTAATATACCGTAAAGGATCTTTTCCCTTCATTGTATATTTATTTTAAACACATGACGTAGAAGTCAAAGTTATACTAGTGGAATACTTTCGTTACCAACTATGAGTGCGAGCGATGGATACAAAATAATTGGACTTGTGCCGCTCTTTACAAGCAGTATTATAAAGTGTAAAACTGCCTTAAATTAAAGCAAATGATCATATGCACGAAGCAGGAATGGTTGTCTAATGGTAAGTAAAAGATACATATGAAAAATAACGTATCGTACTCTGTCACTTGGTATGTATCTTTAGTATAACATTTATTAAAGATCGACGAACTCATTTGTTTCAATTGTTAACAATTTCGAAAAGTAGAAATAAAAATCGTCGAAAGTTTTTGATAAAAATTCGATAATTCAGCAACAAATAGTTGTCGTTCTTATAATTTTCAAAAAAATTGAAACCTTGTAATCGTCAATCCCTAAATAATTCCATGCATTTTCAAAATCTTGTTCCTTTTTTGATTACAGCTAGTTCGGTTTGGCCTGAATCGTCCACACCGACAAGCACTGCAACAAAAATTCATGTACAAGAATGCTGTCGGAAAATACAATGAGAGCTCTTTAATTTTCTTTTCATTTTCTACTATTGATTTTCTTTTTACTTAAAAATGCAGTGAAATAAACCACAAAAACTTATGATCAAATGAAATATGTAGTCATTGTTTTATTGTCCTCCAACGTATCGATAAGATTTTCGACGCGTCAAGTCGTTCTGCCCCCATAAATCGAAAGTGTTGTCGATGCTTGGTAATCGATCAGAAAATTTGATTTCAAAGGTAGTAGAGGACGAGGTCGTGGGCCGTCACTATATCGCCACAAGGGACCTCGCTGTTGGAGAAACCATTATCAGAGAGCCACCATTGTTCTCTGGCTCCGGTTGGACTCCCGTTCCCATATGTCTGGGGTGCAACTTGGCGCTGAAGGAAGAAACTGCTGTACCTTGCGCGAGATGCTCATGGCCTCTTTGTGCCACCTGCATAGACCATGGACCGGAATGCCATTTCATTGCTACTCGATGTTATGGAAAGGTGACTATTATATTAAAGAACTCAAATTCTGGCACACTGTTATTGGATTGTTCCGAAAGTTTGTAGCGGTTCTTCAAGTGACCCATTTATCAATAGATTGGAATAATAATAATAATAATACTAATTAAATATAATAGTAATAATATAATAGTAGTAATATAATATAATATTAATTATATAATATATAAATAAATGTATAATAATATATATATATATATATATTATATATTATTATATAATAATAATATAATAATAATAATAATAATATAATAATAATAATAATAATATAATAGTAATCTATTATTCAATGATAAATAATCGACACAATAAAAGTAAACTAAAATGAGGACAAATTCTTTATTATTTCTTGATCGCTATGACTCTGGAGCTTCATGAACTTTTTATATGTGCTGGGTTTGGCTTTTTTCATAGAATATATTCTTATAACATCCATACATTGATAAGTATCGGGTATGTAGCAGAGCTCGGCGATCGAATCCTGCAACATCGACGAAGTGACAATAATTAAGTGACTTCTGAATACAGTAGAACCTCGATTATCCGAGCTAAGCAGAGTGACGTAAATGTTCGGATAATAGAACAGTTACTTAGATAAAGTGCCAGATATCAACTTTATTGATTTGTACAATAAATCGTTTTGTGTATGATTCGACTTTGATTGAGCCGATTACAGGTGAAAAGTATTTAAATGACGGATGATTCTGATATTGGATATTATGTAAATTTTTATTATATTTTACATATACATATATTTATATATTTATATTATATTATATATTTATATTATTTGTATTATTATTTATATTTATATTGTATTAAATTCCTATTATATTCTACTTCTAGAGAAAGTATACAGGGTGTCCTAAAGGTTATTCAAAATTGGCAAATAAGGGGTTCCTGAAGTCATTTAAAATAACTTTTCAATTTGTCTAATTGTAAGATGAGGTTACGTATTCATTTTTCGATGATTTAACCTATATAAAAAAATGGATAATAGTTGTTTAAAAGAAACTAATGTCTGACCAAAAATTGTCCAATCGTAGACGGAATTTTCATTCGGCGTTTTACTTTGTGGATTTTATACATAGACGGATTTTATGCTTTTTTGTTAAAAATGAATGGATCAATTGCAAAATAGAAAAAAACATTTAAAAAATTTCGAAACATCGTTGCATTATTCTTAGCTCATTGAAGTTATTAAGGAAAGTAATGGAAATTTTACGTTACTCTTCCACCATGCAATTAATGGATGGAATTCTTATTTTGCATAAAAATCTGGAGTCTACTAATTACAATTAGCTCAGAGATATCGGGAAAGTAGAACAAATTACCAATTTCATACCCATTCTCATAACGATCTCATTTCGGAGTAAGAACTTTTAATCAATTTTTTCCATATAGCTCAGCGATGTGCGCTGCTTTGACTTGACCAAGCGCATCTTTGAATAGGAACATTCGCAGAAATAGCTTGATTCGAACATTGAGAACATTCGAAGCGCAAAACTTTTGAAAATCAGGTATGTTGACATCATCTTCCCATGGATATTAGTGATATACAAAGTACGTAAAAACGTTCGCGAAAATCATGATTTCTTATACCTTAATAAAATTTTGACAATTAAATTGTAACGTACGGAGAATTTTCCGACGCGTCTTTTCTTACTCCTTCCTGAAGGCGTACGCCAGGCTGGCGCCAACCGACGGGCTCCGCTTTGTATGTACTATATCGTGAGTCAAGTACCTTCCAAGGGGTGCGATGACGAACCTTTTGGAAACGGGGCATATATGGACACCCCCACTACTGTTTTTCAAGAAAATTAGTTTCGAGTCAGTTAATGGCGAAGAAACGCTAGCGAGATTGAGTCTGATTCTCTTCTGAATATTACAAGGTGTAAACCTTCGCCTAACCAGTGCGACAAACTAGGATCACGATCTAGAATCTGCGATACACACATACACATACAATTGTATTAGACTGAGAGTTTGTAATATACTATCTTTTACCAGTCAATCAAGTTGTCAAATTCAATTATTCCATTTCCTGATTCAAAGTAGTAGTTGGTACAAACCCACGGAGACCCTTTACCGCTCAAGGTGTATCTTCATTTCTTCTTTGTAAAAGAAACGGAGCACCCAAACTCTAATTTCCATCAATCCATTCCTCTTACCTAGTGGTAACCCATTGATGAAAGAAGCTTCGGCTAATCCACGAAACATATCCTGATTACCTAGTGGCGACCCGTTGATGAAAGAAGCATCGACTAGTCCACACAAGTTCCTTATCAAAATTCCAAGATGGTATCCAACCTCCGGCCTCGCAAAGCTGCCTGGCTCTCAGCACGTAACAAAATCAAAAACTGTTTTTAAGATTTATTTTCCATATTAATCGTCGATCATATTCATTCTTATTTCAGGATGTCTGAAGGATATTTACTATTTTTTCAAACTTGAAATAATAAGTAATTTAACCATGACAGCCGTTTTAATTTTCTAGTATGCATGACACCTCGTGTGTATACGATATTTCTTATTGATAATATTTTTCATATTTCTCTAATAAACAAATCCTTTAAGTCCCTTAACGCGATTATTTATTATTAAATCAGCTTTGCGAATCATTCGTTGAATTCTGTTCGGACACGGAATTATTTAAATTAAAATATCATTTACGAACTTTGTTAATCTCCACTGTACACCTTGCATAAAAATTTCATATGGTACATATGAGGTGTCATGCACACCAGAAAATTAAAACGGCTGTCACGGTTAAACTACATATTATTTCGGGTCCGAAAAATTAGTAAATATTCTTCAGACGTTCTAAAGTAGAGGTGAGTCCGTCCCGACCATCTGTCAAAGCCTCGTGCTGCAGGCTCTCGAACTTCGCGCCGTCACCTCTCATTGGTCAGTGTTTTTCGTTAATAACTCGTAAACAAAGCCGCGGATTGCATTTTCGCAAAGGAAAAAGTTACTTCAAATGACCTCAGCTACCCCTCATCTTTGGCTGTTAAAATAATTGTGGAACACCCTGTAGAGAATAGCATAGGAATAGCATATGGACAAAGTAAGCTGCCATTAGTGTGAATTTACTGCATGTGCAAAAATATAATTGACATAAAATATGCATATTTCCTAATCTAAATAATTACCAAATTATCAGAGTTAAAAATATCGAATTTCTATAATCGATATTCTCTAAAAGGAATCGGGAAAAATCGACACTTCTATTAAAAGCAAAGTTTACGTAATTTTTAGACAAATGCTAAAAGCCATTAATAATCATAAGCATTAATAAAGCTACTTATTCATGAGATGCCTAATAATTAGGAAGTTGGTATCTCGATCGCGTTCAAAAAACGTTCAAAAGAGAAGGATGGAGAGTTAAAGAGATCCCAGTTATCAAGTTAGTATTGTCGACCTTCAGACTGGTACATACAGTGGGTAAAAAAAGTATTCGCATACTTTTTGAAACGCAATAACTTTTTTAAAACTGCACTAAATGACTTGAATTTTGTTTACATGATAGAGGGGCTAATATACTACACAACGACTAAAATGCTTTTTTTTAATTTTGCTATTATTTGAAATGAATTAAATAAATGATATATAAACAGGCGGCTGTTTTGTGTATATTACCGACCCAGGTAACACGAGCAAAAACTGAGTGATCGATCGCGATTACGTTTTTAAAAGAACGATTTGAATTTCAAACAATTGTTAACTGAATCAAATTAAATTAATTGTTTAAATATCAATTGAATAAACTATAATTCCCTTATTTCAACTACTATAATTTTCTTCAATCTTCTAATGAATTAAAATGTTCATGATTTTCGATGATTCACTTTTTTAATCAATCAATGTTCCAACCTAGAACAAGAATAATTTATAATTTGTTTCTAAGTAAAAGTTCCAATGTAAATAATTAACCGTTTAATAGTACTTTTTATATAATACTTATTCTTAATCATACGTACACATTTGTGCCAGTTACGATTATAAAATTACACAAATGCTTATAAAATTATACAAACTCTTTAACTATTAATATAAAATAAAATAATTCACATACGGTTTTTTCTCGTTATGATTTTGATTCGCACAAACGATTAGTGTTCCGCTTTGAGATTTTTAATGTACATTATATTTATACATGTGGCGTCACCACGTCCGGCTTGCCCAGAACGAAATGCTCCTTTCTTTTCCTCCCCGATCTTCTTTATCTATAGATCCGTCCCCAACTAAGTTTGTAGACATTACAAAAATATCAATTAATAACCTTAATAATATTTCAGATAGTCTACTCGTTTTTTGTTACCATATGTACCATATGCTGGTTCTGTAGATAAAGAAGAGCATGAGGGAAAAGAATGGAGCATTTCGTTCTGGGCCCACCGTAAATGGTGACGCCACATGTGTTCATATATATATATCTATTGAAAATTTCAAAATGAAACATTAACTGTTTGTGCGAATCGTGAGCAAATTAACAAAGAAGCGTGTGTGAATTACTATTTTGTATTAATTGTTAAAGATTTTGTATAATTTTAAGAGCGTTTTTGTGATTTTATAATTGTAAGAATAAGTATTATACAAAGTATACTATTAAATGGTTAATTATTTACATTACAACTCTTACTTAGAAACAAATTATAAATTATTTTTGCACTATTTTTGAATATTAATCCATTAAAAAAAGTTACAGAAAGTTACATTACATACAATTGATTAAAAAAGTCTAACATCTTGAAAAATTTAATCGACTAGGTTCAATGGAGAGTATTATAGTAGATAATTATTCATTCAATTAATGTTTAAACAATTAATTTAATTTTATCCCATCAACAATAAAATACTAACGTCAGTTAATCACAAATTAATAATTTTTTTAATCATAGATGAATGATACATTAGATCCCATTAGTCCATCTTGTGATCTAAATTCACAAGCTGAAGTATCATATTTATTTGGAAGAGACCCTAGCATCTTGGCCTATGGACAAAGACCATATATTTCAGAAGATACAAAAAAGAATTTGATGTCTGTTTATGATATCGAAGAATGTAACTCTATAGAAGAGACAAATTCAGAGTCAAAGAGTTTTCAGACTATTAAAGTCTATTTACGATTGAAACCATTTCCCAAACAGATGAAATTAACACAGGAGCTAGAGCAGTCATATAAAATTCTGAATTCCACTACACTGCTGACAAAACTCCCTACTCTGGATAATACTAGTAGTTTTTTGAAAAGATCTAATAGTAATGATATTGTACAAAGAAAATTTACATTTACTCGTACATTCGGACCAGAGATTAATCAATTGGAACTGTTTGAACAAGCTGTTAAACAGCAAATGGTAGATTTTTTAGCTGGTCAGAATTCAACTATCATGACTTATGGTAAAGATATAAGATATCTTATAAATATTGTTTATATTTCAAGAAATGAAACCAACATCTTGATTACTTCTATTATTGATTATTACACAAGTATTATAACTTTTATAGGCACAACAAGTTCAGGAAAATCATTTACTCTACAAGGGAGTATTACGTCTCCTGGTATTATACCCAGATGCTTAGAATTTGTTTTCTCTAATATTACTTCAAAACCGTCTCCTCCTTACAAACCAGTGAATCATTGTGATGTTGTTAGTTTGGGTCCTCTCGAACGTGCTCAAGAATTAGAAATGAAAACGAAATTGCTAACGTTTGCTTCGATGGATAAACAACACTATATTAATGCTTACACAGAAATGCAAAATTTATTACAAGAGGAGTCACCAATCAGACCAAGTCAATGCATTGACGCACATTACTCAGTTTGGGTGTCTTTTGCAGAAATTTATAATGAAATTGTCTACGATCTTTTGTCGAATGAGACTCAGAAAAGGAGAACTCCGTTGAAATTAGTTACTGATACACAAGGTACAGCTTTTATCAAAGGACTGAAAACTGTATGTGTCAATTCTGGTTCCGAGGCTTACCAGGTTTTAATGGCTGGTCAGTATAATTTAAAAGTAGCTGCAACAGCTCTAAATGCAAGAAGTTCTAGATCACATTGCATATTTACTATCAAATTATTGAAGTATTATGTTGAGAATGAACCAAATGCTGTTGAAGTTAGCACGTAAGCAATAGTATTTCTTATTAAATATAATGTTTAGCTAAGAGTATATCTAATAATTTTTATAAATATTACAGATTTGCTTTCTGCGATTTGGCTGGTTCGGAACGCTTGAAAAAAACATTGAATATTGGGGATAGATTGAAAGAAGCACAAAATATCAATACAAGTCTGTTGGTATTAGGAAAATGTTTAAAAACAATTCATGACGGGCAGCTATTTAAACAAAAACTGGAACATGTTGGTCCATTCAGGGAGTCAAAACTAACAAGACTGTTTCAAAAAGCACTTTCTGGTAGAGAACGTATGGCATTGATAGTGAATATCAATCCTTTACCAAATTTGTATACAGAAACACGAAATGTTTTGAATTTTGCTGCTATTGCAAAGAAAATAGTTTTAGAACAGAAACAAAAAGTACATAAGAAAAAGTCGAGATTTTCACAAATAGTTAGAGAAAGTATAAAAACAGCAATTGATTGGGATACTACAGAATTAGAAAGTGAAGGTACAGCATTTTTAAAAATTGCTTATATGTTTCCAATTGATTTATACTTTTACATATCTTGGCAGAGTTGCATAATGGTGGAGATAATCATGCTATACCTGATTATGTTCACGTTGAAGATTACGATGAGTTACTTTGTGAAAATAAAAATCTAAAAGACGAAATAAAATTATTGAAAAGTTCTGCATTAAGTCGCGATCTAGAGATTCGTCAAGAAATGGCGGATACTTATACGGCTATGATGAAAAACCTTGAAACTGAATGGAAGTATGTTACTAGTTTTAACAATTCATCGAGAATAATTTGTCTTGTTAAGTTGTATAATTCATTAGTATAATCATTGTATTTTAAAAATTACACCATCAATTGTGATCCAGGAGTCATATAAACGATGTAGAGGAACGACATGAAGATATTCTTCAATGGTCTGTGAAACAAATTGAAGATTTCTATAAACAAAGATTGGATGAACTTAACTGTGACAAGAGAAAACGTTCGTCTATTCTAGACGACAATGCTGATGACAGAAAAAACATTGAAGAGTTGGAGATTCAAAACTCACAATTAACATCAAAGCTTGTGCTACTTAAAAGTAACGTGAAGCAAGTTAAAGAATCGAATCAAACTTTGGCAATCGAAAAGAATAAGTTATCTTTCGAACTAGACTTAATAAAAAAAGATTTGAACAATATGAAAGATTTGTTGAGTGCAGCTCAGAAAGATGTTTGTACTGGTGAAGAGGCAACATGTTACATAGAAGAATTAAAGTCTCAACTGTTTGCTAAAGAGGATCAAGTGAAGGTGCATACATGATTATTTATTATTTTTTATGATTGTAAACAAATACTCCATTTTATATTCTATTGACGTTATTTCAGAAATTAAAACTATTTTTAAATGAAGCAAAGGAAGAGTATATTACTATTACTACGGAAATAAGGGAGAAAGAATATACTATTAAGGAGCAGGAAGTAGAATTATTAGAAAAGCAGGAGACAATAGATGACTTAGAAGCTGATCTTGTAAATATTAATATTTGCCTCACAAAGGAGTGTAAAGAAAAAGAGGCATTAGATGAAGAATTAGAAAATCAAAATAAGAAATTGCTGGATTACGAGCGCAAAATGCAAAATATGCTCCAGATAATAAATAAATTGGGATGTGAGAAATTAGAACTATTAAATGAAGAGCAAATGTTGAAAAAAGCAGTTTTGATTAAAGATTCCACTCAAGACTCAACATGTAAAAATGATGTATGCCAAATTTTAACTTTATATAATATATAAATAATTTTATGAATCAAAACTTACATTGTAAATTGTTACATAATAGGTTTCAGAAACATCTCATGATTCTCCAAAAGATGACGAACATCAAGAGATTATTATCAAAAAAGAAATTTCTATCGATTACAAGGTAGAATCGTTAGATAAGTCTACTGAGCCTGGTAACTATGACCGAAAAACAGGTAGGTATAAGATCTTGATTTATGGTGTTTAACAACAATAGTTATCATACAATTAATTGTCAATTTAATAGGAAATGAAGAGGTTGATCTCCAAATGAGAGAAAAGACACTTGCTGTAGAAATAGAGAATTCTACTCTAAAAGAGAAATTAACTCAAAGTAAGACCGAGATACAGAGCCTGAGAGACGAACTAGATTTAGCTAAAGTGAAATTGAAGGTTATATCTGATCAAATAAGCAATTTGCAAATGAATAGCAGAAATACTAAACTTGGGATTGAAGGTTCTGTTGAATGCAAAAGTCAAGTGAATGAAAATGAAATTCAAAGTGATTGCAGTCAACCTATTAGAAAAGAAGAAGATACTCAAACAAGTTTTAGTGGCGAATTTGATGAATGTGAACTTATTTTGAACGAATTATCCAAACTAATGGTAAAATACGATGATACGAAATCACTTCTTATGGAAAAGTGTCAAGTATGTAGATTAATAGAAATATATTCATATCAGTTTTTAGCAGATTTCTAATAGGACCACTATACAATTTAAGGTGTTGGTTGAGTCTAAGCAAGAAGTATCATCTTTGACGCAAAAACTAGAAAGTCTGACAGAAGAAAATATAGCAAATAAGCTTGTTTTAGAAGAATATAAAAACTCGATTGAATTGTTGAAAAAGCAGCTGTCTCAAGGTGTGGATGATGAAATGCATCATCAAGAATTATTAGAAGATAGTGATCATTCTAAGGCTACACTAGATATAAAGATTGGGGATTATGAGCGACTTATTAATGAAGTTGAAAAAGAACTTGTACATACTAAGCATGATCATAATCAATGCATGGAAGTATGTAGTATTTCATAATCTTACAATTGGTATCACAAATTTTAACCGCTTCTTTAACATTTATTCTGCAATTACAGAAATTAAATACTTTACAAGCTAATTTCGACAATCTCATTTCAAAGGTAAGTATAGGTTTAAACATAAAATCGTTTATGCACACATATTTAATGATTACGATTTCAGTGCAAAGATGAACATATAGAAAGTATAAGTCAATTGGAGATTGATCTGCATACAGCAATAGAGAAAAGTGATATGAAGACAAAGGTATTTGGATGTAATAGGACAATAAAAACGATAAAAATTAATGAATCACTAAATCTTAGCTAAAAGATTGTCGATTAATGTTAGAACTCGTGAGAAACGATTTAGTTAAAAGGTTAATATTATAACTAAGTGAAGAAGGATCGCAATATTTTTGGATAAGCATTTATTTATTCGGGCTTTTATGCACCAAAAGATCGTCCAAATTTGTGTTGATTTTATTTCAAAGTATATTCTAAATTTTGTAATAGCATTTGAATTGAGAAAACTTTTGTTTTATGAAATTAGGAAAGAGATCATTTTCTTTATCTAAGAATTTGTAATTCTTTAAAACGTTTTGTCGTTAACATAGAATAAATTATTTAAAACGTGATAATTTATTCTGTCACACTATATTCTTGTTTCCAGTGCTTAGACGTACATGCTGCGAAAATCATAGAACTGGAACACAAACTTGATACCGTAACGGAATTTCAGCAAGAAATTGAAGAATTAAATAAGTTAGAAATATGTCAAGATGAGAAAGAATATCTGCAAAAGTTGTTGGATGAAAATAATGATAAACTCTTGGATTTTGAGGATTGTTTGGAAAGTGCGAAAGATATAGAACAGGAAAAAGATGCTGAAATAATGTCGCTTCAACAAGGTCGGATATACAATTTGTTATTGTATAAAGCATTACAAATATTACTTCCGTAGTGAAGAAAAACAAAATTCGTCATGCTTCCAGAAGTAAAGTCGCTACTTAAAAAAACGGATCTTGCTGACAGAGACGGCAAGCTGATGCAGGCAGAGATAAAAAATACAATAAAAGAATTGGCAGATACAAAAAATAAACTTTCTCAAAATGAGAAATATATTGAAAACTTAGAGTCACAGGTTGAAGCAAACGAACAGAATGCTAAAATTTTGGATCTTCTCCAACAAAGTGCTCAAGAAAGGCAAACAGAAAATGACAGGTTACGGAACATGAATCAAGAACTAAAAAATAGTTTGAATGAGAAGGAACGGGAGATGGAAGCATTTATGAAAAACAGAGATGAGATGGTCACCAAATATGAGGCGCTAGTAAGGAATCAACAAGAGGAATTAGAGAAACAAAAACAAGTAGCACTTCCTTACTAAATTGTTTAATGAAGTTGAAGGCTTAGGAACAAATTGTTCATTATGATACTTCTTTTATAGGCAACTGTGCATCATTCTAAAGAAAAAGTCTATTGTGAAAACGCTTCAGAGGATGAAGTGATAACAAAAGAACGTAGGACATGGCGGCCACCAAGGAAATATTCTCCTACATCAGATGTATCCGTCATCGAGCTACCTAATTCAGGGACCAAGTATAAACTTAAACACGTTATTGTATAGATTAGACTAGATGAGAAAGTTTTGATATTCTTTTATTTATCTCTAGGGTCCATTTTATTTATTTTGTAAACATACCTATACTAGATTTTCATTTTTATTACTACTTGCTCGTTTTGATCTTCCATCACCTTGCCGTTCTTCTTCTTAACAGAATGAATCAAAAAGGGCAAATAACACTGTCCGACAAAATCAAACTTTTTTTCTGGGTTTCTATAGCCATTATGAAATTCTTGTAGAGCTTCACTCCCTGAACAAGAATCCGAAAACCGAATTGCTCCATCACCCTCAGTTTTTTAAATAAACGAACTTTTGTACAAACCCAAAATTTTCGACAAAAATGAGGTATTGCATGAAAAGTATAAACGTTAGAAGGTTCTAATTGGTGTTAAAATATAAAGGAGAGTTTCCCGAATGTAGTGGCATGCAATTTATTAATTGTTTTTAATCCTAAATAGCAATAAATTAATGTGAAAGTTTAAAAAAGTGTCGACGTGAGCAGTTTCTGCGCAATATTTTTGTATTTTTACGAAAAGTTTTTTGTTCAGCACGAAAACTCTACCCAGGATCGGATTCTGTAGACATTTTTGAAGAAGGAACGGCCCGGTAAAAGTGTCGGAACGATGTACATTTCGAGTGGATCGAGAAAATGTTCGTCGGCAACATGTGCACGACGTTTTGCCGCCATGTCCTTCGCTGCTCGCTTCTCTCTGTCCGGCAGGGTCGAAGCTATGCGTAATCAACACCGATGGAGGGATCCAATGGGGCACCCACTTTTCGTAAATAATATTTGAATTTTTTTTAGTATTTTAATGTTTTGTTTTTTTTTACATATTTCTGTGAATAATAATAACCAAACTGTGATATATTTCACACAAAAAATCACACCAGAGTATTTGGAGTTGGTAACGAAAGTATTCTAACACTAGCATAATTTTGACTTCTACGCCATATAAGTAAATAAATATTTAAATATATATTTAACGATATGTTTCAAGAAATTTAACGTTTTGAAAATGATTATTTATTATTTTTTTTTATTTATATATTTTTTTATTTTTATAATTTAAATATAAATTATCGTTATAATTTTAATGATAAATGTATACATGATATACTTGTAATTCGAACAAATTCAGAATAAAATGAATATTTTTTGTTCATTATTTTTCTTTTATTATTTCTCCATTTTTAATTTATGATTCACAGTTTGGCGATTATTATCCATAAAAATATGTAAAAGAAGACAGCACATTGAAGTACTAAAAAAAAATGGCACGCCCCACACGCTAAGTGGGTGCCCCATTGGATCCCTCCATCGGTGTTGATTACCCATAGCTTCGGCCCTGTCGGACAGAGAGAAGCGTGCAGCGAAGCACAAGGCGGCAAAACGTCGTGTACATGTTGCCGACGAACATTTTCTCGATCCACTCGAAATGTACATCGTTCCGACACTTTTACCGGGCCGTTCCTTCTTCAAAAATGTCTACAGAATCCGATCCTGCGTAGAGTTTTCGTGCTGAACAAAAAACTTTTCGTAAAAATACAAAAATATTGCGCAGAAACTGCTCACGTCGACACTTTTTTAAACTTTGACATCAATTTGTTGCTATTTAGGACCAGAAACAATTAATAAATTGCATGCCACTATATTCGGGAAACTCTCCTCTATCTTTTAACAACAATTAGAACTTTCTAACGTTTGTACTTTTCATGCAATATCTCATTTTTGTCGAAAATTTTGGGTTCTTACAAAAGTTCGTTTATTTAAAAAACTGAGGGTGATGGAGCAATTCGGTTTTCGGATTCTTGTTCAGGGAGTGAAGCTCTACAAGAATTTCATAGTGGCTATAGAAACCCAAAAATCGTGTCGGACAGTGTAATTATAAGAAAATGCTTCGTTTTATTATTGAAAATCCATGGGCCCTTTGCACTGTAGTTCGAACAATAAAATTGAGTATTGTAAAATGTTATTGCTTAATTTTAGACCGACTGGTAAACTTACTGTGCTTCCACCTCCTATTGTATCTCTTTCGGAGAGAAGACAAAATACTCGTAAAAAGAAATTATATGTAGCAGAAGATGAATCTTTTCATGATATTGAACCAGTCAAGGTAATGTTGTGTAAAATAATTTTAATAATTCTATAGATTATTAATATTTCTTTATTTTTTTTAGTGTGCAGTAACAGATAAACCTACGGAAGTGAAAATTCGCAGTTTAAGATCTAGGCGAAAATGATAAATTGTATATCGATTAAGAATGAGTTATCATAACTGATCACTATTAAAAATAAAGGAACGGAGTAATTACAGCTCCGATATTTTTATGTAAAAAATTACGTTACAATGCAAGATATGCAATCTGTAAGAATTCTTTTTTATTATCTGTAATTTAAGGCATACTGTGAGATGAATAATTAAAACCAGTATTTTTGTATCGTTAAGTTATTGTCTATATTAAAATAGTATATTTTTTTAAGTACCGCATGGCTTTTGTTGTTTATTCTACTAAGTTCTGGAGTGACTTTAACCAGTGACGTTGTAACTTCAGCTTCGTGGCGTTACTTGAAAAGTTTATGCACAAAAAAGTACAGCATCAACAGTTACCATATAATTAATACGTTACAAAATTATTAATGATCAGTAGAACAACTTACTGTCTAAAGCCTACACCACCTACACTATCTCGAAATATATGGGTTATATAGATTATATAGATTTTATTCATTGGTCTAAATACTTGATTAGAAGTTTATAAAATTATCTGAAATAGCGCTAATTATGAATTTATTTATTTACGACGTTTTTCGAGTTTTACAAAATTTTTGCTTTCCAGTTAAAAGCAGACGTAAATATGAACATTAAAGTAACAAGAAAATGTCACTCTTTGCTACCATCAAGAACGAATCTTTGATACATTTCAAGAATTTTCTAAATCCGCAAGGGCGAATCCTTGGGCGAATGCCGACCATTTTCTGCATCAATTTCTCTCGGACATTTGGAAAATGTGTTTCTTCTTCCTTTTATATAACTCTAAAATTGGCGGAGAATCCGCAGACAGCTTCTGACCCGTGAAATCAGATTAGGGTAATTGCTAGTCATCGGTATAATCATTTGCTTGCAACATACCCCACGTGGGAGGTTTGTGGAAGATTTTGGGGAGCGTGCAGACTTTACAATTTTTATTTCTATAAAAGATCATTTTTTTTCAAATGAGATTGTTTAGAGGCGAAATTTAATTCTATTTCATTTGTGTATGTTGATAGTAGTATTTTACAAGTTTGTATAAAAACGAAACCAAGAGAGTAGTTTCGTAAGCAACAGATAATTTCGCAATTATCGAAGTTATGAACGAAACTAGGAATATAATGAAACATTGTTTGTGGGTCTTTGGGTAACATAGAAAATGGTATTTTACTATCGCATCGACATTATCATTTCTGGAATGAATTTGAGACCTTGAAAAGGGCTGTTATTATTAAATACAAGTGCCTGTGTAACACAGGAGGTTGTTGTTGCTTCTATGGTTCGATCGTAGCCCGTAATTCTGGAGTTTGAACCTCGTGCCATACTTTAATGTTCAGCCAAAATCCCATCACCACCCCCATCCTACGCAGATGGTGGCCCGTACCTTGACTATGTTCAACCATTGCGATGACGACGGAGCAAATCGGTCGAGAAGGCCCCACCTAGAACCACTTGACCTAGCAAGCCCGAGGCATAGTTCGAAATTATTCGAATTGTTCCAAATAAATATTACAATAATATAATTGTCCGAATAAATTCTTGTCTGTCGAATATTTTATTAGGATAATGATTACTTATTGTCCCAACAAATTATTCCATCCACTTATTCAAACAATTTGTTCCATCTATTTATTCAAGGAAGCTATTCTGTCCATTTATCCGAACAAACTATTCCGGTATTGTCTATTCGGTTGAATCATAAATAATTTTCGTTTCCTTTTTTATCAGATATCTGTTTTGTCTTTTCTTTTATTTATTTCCTTCCGTTTTTCTTTTTTATTATTTCATTTATTTTGAACCTTTGTCTATTTAGTGAAAGCAAAAAACTCGTTCGACCCGGTGGGTGGATATACTCGATGAGAAAGTGTGAATCGCGCAGTATTTTTGCGCTCGAGGGTCTCGTTTGCGGATATGTAAATTGCCAGATGCTCTGGCAACAGCCGTGTCTAGATATTGACGGATGTTTCTACTTAATGTAAATATTGACTTTGCCATCGTATAGCACCTTAACATCTTATAGCACCTTAACATCGTATAGCCATCGTTTCAAAATCGCGGTAGAAATTCAAATGCAATCCGCGGCTCTTTTTCATTTCACCGTTCCCATGGTCTGGACCAGAAACGGAGAGAGAAATGTTAAACGAAATTTCGATTGCACAAAGTGCCGTGTGTTTTCTCTCTTTCCTTTTTGTCTCTGTAAATAACCCAGCCGCTATATAGGTCAAACTACTATTACATGAGTTGCTTTTTGAATTCACGTGAAACCGAGGACAGCGGAGGATTGAAGGAGACAGGGCCAAAGCCCATGGCGTGCCACGAAGTCGATCGAAGTTTCTCCATAACAAATACAGCGGGCAGATATCGTCGCTTCGGTTTGGCGGATCTTTTTACAAAGCATTCTTTCTCCGAGAAATGATAAAGAATGATCACGCAATCGTCGGATCTATTAACTTGAATGATACGAAATATGTGATCCCGGCGTTTTGGGATTCTCCTGTTCGTCATTCGTATCGGCCCACTTTTCGCCTCATTCCGTCGCGATTTAAATACGAACAGTCCAAATTTAAATCTCCGCGCTTCGTGATTAATTATTTTCATAAGAACTGCGCTCTCTCTCTCTCTCTCTCTCTCTCTCTCTTGGCGCATCTGATATTTAAGGTATTCTATTATTATCGGGTCTTAATCATTTCTTCAACGTTGGGAGGATGTTGCGAGTTGACTGGCCGAATGATCCGGATTTTTTGACTGTCTGGATAATCCGGATATTTGAGTATTCGGAGTACATATATAGTCGTAGAATAATTCGATTAGTTAAAAATATCCCGATAATTCGGATAAATCGGACAATAATAAAAGAGAAAGTACGCAGAACTATGGCTTTAACTTAAATCCATTACTATGTTACACTTTAGAGACTAAAAATAAGCCTTAAATAAAAAGAATATTTTTTGAAGACAAGAATATAACGGGGGTTATGTTGTAATATAGTACGGGTTATGTTGTTGAATAAAATTTATACGGTTATATATCTGCGTAAAGATGTAATTATGTAAATCCAAACGATATCCAGACATCCGGATATTTACGAGAAATAGTAGTTACTAATTATGGCCACAGCACTGTTAAAATATATGTGAGACTTGAATTGTATTTGATAGTTTGCAAAATTTCTATTTGAATTCAAAAAGTTGTTGGCGGAAAAGGATATTATAAACAAAGAAAAAATATTTTTTCCAGAGTTAGCAGGTCGATATCTCCTGCACTATTTTCATTATAGGAACAGTATTACCAACAGATGGTGAAGATTGTGACATGTTTGTGTAAGGTATTTCATGCAAACGAACACGAGTGTCATCAGTGTATGTATATAATTTTTCTCATCAGAAGATCAAGAGCATTTTACAAGATTTACTTGTATTGTAGCACAGAGTTATGTTGGATCCGACAGTAACGTCATCTGTCTTTGAAATTTTTGAAAATTTTTATTTTACATAAAATTAAATAAAGAACCAGAATATACACCAGCTAGTGATACTTAAAAAAATGGGAACATAAAAACGTTGACATAACCTTGAAATTATAAATTCTTTACAATTGTGAGATCTCTGCAGACCTTTCTGCTTCCTCCTGACCCTAAACTCAATCAATTCCAAATCAGTTGAGGCCAATTTCCTTGATAGCATGTGTCAAAACCAAAACTATTTTCAAAACGTCAAGCTTCCACTTAAAAATCTTAATGTCACTTTCGTAGTGTGCTTGACATTAATGTCTCATTCTTCGAAATATTTGAACGAGTTAATTTCGTTGTTGTTGTCGAACAAACAAAAATAATTTTAAAGCTTTCATATTTAAAATTTGTTGCATAAATCTTCACATTGAAACAAAAAATTGACGTTATTGTATTATGAAATCAATTATAGAAAGTCAAGAATACTGAAGGATACTTAATTTCTATACAAAACAGTTCATTGATAGATTTTTGAAAATATCTTAGAGATGATGGTTATTTTGAAAGAATGTACTTTGTATATCATATATCGCTTAAGACAACATATTTAATCATTAATTCATTATAATTACAACCGTATTAAAAAGATTCATATTTTCTTACAATGTACATGCCTCTTTCGCATCTTCACAATTTCTTTCTCATTCTGACACAATATCAAATTACTTGCTCCTAACTAGAGTGTGGGATAGTACTACTACTCAGCTTACACATACTTGCTGAAATAGATAATGATACCAAAGCTTCTTCGGGGGAGGGGGGGGCAATAGTATGTTTATTTTCCGGGAATTTGCATCAGCTATGTTCAGAAGTGACATGCCAACATTCTTTTTAGCAGTCACATCGACTTCTTTTTCATACGCCGGAAATTTAACTATATCCAAGTTAACAGAGATAACTGCCGCGGGTAAAATTGTCTCACCAAATTTAATAATAATACACTAGAACTCCGTCTATTTGAATTAAGTTTGACCGACATACAACCCTGTATACCGACAAGAACGATGCTCCTATTATCCAACTCCAGTTGGATGTATATACTTGCACTTGTGTTGAAAGCAATTTGTAACAAAACCCAGTTATATAAAATTAAACTCCAATTATATGAATAAATGAACAACGAAAGAGGGAATAATCGCTTCATTCCTATTATCCGATAGATTCACTTATGCGAATATGCATAGAATACGGATACACATTTAATAATATCATCGTTTCTGGACCTAATAGCCGCGGCCCGAACTGTCTCGCCAAATTTATTTTTGGCATCAACACTGGCACCTTTATTTATCAGATATTTAACAACCTCTAAGTGATGAAACTTAACAGCTATGTGCAAAGCTGTCATGCCATCAATGTCTTCAGCATTAAAATCGGCCCTTTTTTCATTTATCAGAAATTTAACTATCTCCAAATTACCACACCTAGCAGCAGTGTGCAAAATTGTCATGCCATCAATGTCTTCAGCATTAAAATCGGCCCTTTTTTCATTTATCAGAAATTTAACTATCTCCAAATTACCATACATAGCAACAGTGTGCAAAATTGTCTTTCCATTATTGTCTTTGGCATTAAAATCGGTCCCTTTTTCATTTATCAGAAATTTAACTATCTCCAAATTACCATACCTAGCAGGAGTGTGCAAAATTGTCATTCCATTATTGTCCTTGGCATTAAAATCGGCCCCTTTTTCATTTATAAGAAATTTAACTATCTCCAAATTACCATACTTAGCAGCCGTGTGCAAAACTGTCATGCCATTAATGTCTTTAGAACTAAAATTGGCCTCTTTTTCATTTATCAGAAATTTAACTATCTCCAAATTACCATACCTAGCAGCAGTGTGCAAAATTGTCATACCATTAATGTCTTTGGCATTAAAATCGGCCCCTTTTTCATTTATCAGAAATTTAACTATCTCCCACTTACCAAACTTAGCAGCCGTGTGCAAAACTGTCATGCCACTATTGTCTTCAACATTAAGAATGTTATATGGATTATCTAAATTATCTAAGACAAAACGGCCGATTCCTTTATTACTTTCCTTTGCTGCTACAAATAGAACGTCCTTATCATAATATTCCTCTTGTAGATGTATATTTGTCAGTTTCTCTTTTAGGAGTTTACTGTTTAAAAATATTCGTATAACTTGATAATCTGTCTTTACTAAAATCTCTTTTAATAAATATTCTTGTTTTTTTTATTTTGTTAGTATATACTGATTCCCTGCTTTCCATTTTGCTATCCAATTTACGAATACTTTAGCAGCAAAGTAGTCTCTAACAGTTGAGTGTATAAACTCAATATTGCTACCATCAGATCTGATAATACCAACTGATAGTAATGTATCTCTAAATGTTTTTAAAGATTGTTTTGGTGCAGATTTAAGGATGAAAGATTTAGTTAGAGATTTATGATAATTATCATAAGTTATTTTATCTTGTTCCTGTCTTAGTCGTTCTTTAAATTTTGCTTTTTGAAAATAAATACTATACTTTCTATCAACAAAATTTTCGTATAATTCCCATATGTCATTTCCCACATAACTAAAGTCAGGGCTTTGATCATTAATATCTCGCGTCCATTCTTTAAAATATCTCGTAGAGCCTTCTAACATTAAATAAAGCTGTAATGGTCTTCCAATGAGCTTCGATACATCGCCATTAAATACTTCGTGCATTTTACTTAAGAATGTCATGGTGTATGTTTGCACCCTCGTATTTTCTATTATTTCATCGCTATCGCCAAAGATACTTTGAAAATCATCATGACTTAAAATGTGACTTAGATGATTCTTTAAGTAATTTTTAATTAATTCGCTCGTTATTTCATCACCAATTGGTTCAAGCTTTATGGCAAATGTTGAAACTGCACTCTCTAAAATATGCTCACAATGGAGACGAGTAGTAATCCATAATTTAGCTTTAGTTTTATCTTTCAAACGTTGTAATAATGTGATAACTTTATCTCTATTCACTTCATCTAAAACTTCATCAAATCCATCAAATGTTATTAATAAAGGTATTCCAAAATCCTGCTTTACCAGCGCCATACCTAATAATCTTCTGGCAAAATCATTGCTTATACTTTTATCAACTTGTAATAAAAAATCTGTTATTTTTTGTACTATTTCTGTTGGAACATTAAAATCAATATCCCTTATTGCATCTAAATGATCTTTTAGATTGATTGTAATCAACCAATGCGATTTAATTATTGACTCTCTTGCGCCAGATTGTAATACATACTGTAACTCGTATAACTTAACCAAAGTAGTAGTTTTGCCAATTCCTGGATCACCAGCGATAATTACCATCTTATCGTCTTTAATTTCAATAATTAAAGCATCTTCTCCTATTAAAGGTTTAGAATTTCTATGGTCTTTACCTCTATATTTACTCAAATTCTTTAATGAACCATAAGTTTTACACCAAATAAGCTGTTCTTGTTCAAACTTAAGCAAATGAACTGTTTTGGCGTAATTTTGTACAACTAGTTCTTCAAAAATAGTTACCATATTATGTTGAGAATTTAGGAACTTAATCCTATGATCCCTATAATTTCTTTCAAATTCTATTTGTTCTCTGTTATCACCAAATTGAAGCCATCTTGTGGCCTCCTCTTTCCTTTTACCACCGATGATAAATATTTCAGAAAGCGTAGGACTTGCTAAGTGTTCTTTTACATTCTTCTCAATAATTACTTCATTATTAAATCTGTTACTTTTTAAGTAAAAGTCAGGGTTATAAATTTGTTCTAGCATGAATTTAGATGCACTACCTTCATGTTTTACATTAATCCAATAAATCTTTCTTTCCCGATTGTTCTGACATATTTGTTTAAAATCTTCTTTTTTAAATTGATCACCAGCTACTTGTATTCTATTGTCAATAGCTGTGTCAATATCTTGATTCAATACTGCTATTCGACTTTTGAGATCATTCACTTTTGGTATTTTGCTATTATCTATATCTGCATTTACTAGGTATTCAATTAACTTGTTCTCTTTGACTGTGCTAGGTATCCCACTAATAATGTAAATATCATTTGATTCTTCTGATAATAATTTATCAACCAAAGTTTTCATATTGACTTCGTCAACTAAGTCAGAATATGCTCCTTCTAAATCAGTTGTGCCTAATGGACTACTACCTATCTTGATTACTTTATTGACAATAAGTCCCTCTAACGTTTCGGCATCAATTACTTGTTTTGCATTTTTATCCCACTTACCAATTAATTTCTTCAAATTAATTTTTGCTCCTTGCAGTACTACTTCTCGTTCCAAGAGCTTCTGCTGTGATTCTTCAGTTAGGTCATTTAATGTGAATTTGCGGTCTGTTGCTTCTTTATAACATTTGTTGGTGAACACCCTTTTCATTTCATGAAATTCCTCTATTTTACTTTCTGGTATTATGAATACGACTTTTCTATCTGATTTTTCTTCTAAAAGTGTATTTAAAGCTTTTAAAACATCTGATAATCTTTCCTTATCTGAATCGTAGGGATATCTTATGCATAGCATTTTTCCTGCTGCAGAATAGTATAGGTGGTTGATTTTGTCTCCCTTCTCCATATAAGAATTAAATTTTAAAAAAAGACAATCTCGTATAGGATAATTTCTATTCTCAATTGTTAAGCTTTCATAAATACTTAAAATGCTTAACAACGTGTTCTCTGTTTTTAGAAGAAAAACTTGTTCGTTTGACCTTAGAAAGTTATCAAGATCAATAGGATTTTCAAAATGTATCTCATATTTTATTATATTGTTCATTTCTCCTAAATATTCATTAAGAACTTGTACACTATTCCTTGGCTTAATTAAAAAACTGTTTTCAATGAATTCCTTACATCGATATGCTATTCCTCCTTTTGCTTGATCGGTGTAGTACTCAAAAAGCGACTTGATTTCTTTATTTGTATTAAGCAACCATCTTCTTCCTTCATCATGATATCGTGCAAGTATATGTGGAATACTTACAATTAGTTCAGATTGCTGCTCATCCTCCGGATATGTAAATGCTCTTGCTAGAGTTATGAGCGGACTATCTTCAGTATTACTGTGCATCTCCTTAACTATATCTTTTGTATAATCTTTAATATTCGCCGTTATTGTTTCATTTTTATATAGGATATAGATTGCAAGATGCGTTAACTCTTGAGCTAAAGTACCCAATAGCTTATTTTCTTCTATCTTAGCTGCTAAGTAAATTCTACCGTCTTTATAATCAGTAGTTCCTTTTGTACTTTCTGAAGCAGTAGGATTAATATCGCTAATATTGTCATTATCAAAATCAAAAATTATGTCAAGACAATCTATATATTGTATCACTTTTAGAATTATTGAAACTTCAGGAATAGCATCCAAAGACCTATAAAGTTTCTCGATTAGCTCTTTGTCGACGGGTTTCTCTGATCTTGATTTTGATGTTAGGTAAAGAATATGTCCTTGATCAATTTGAGGAAATTTAGAAATCATTTCTGTTTTTAGAGTATCTTTTTCTCCTTGAGAGAGTTTATTTATGCATTCTTTTTCATCTTCATTTTTAAACATGAATCCAGCGGACTTAAGAAACGCAAAAATTTCGAATCTTTTTTTTTCAATAGCTGTAAACATTGCCGATTGACTTTCACTATTTAAGCAAAGCTTCGATTCGCTAATAGTATCCGTATAAACTTTAATATCCTCTAAATGGTTTTCTTTAATTTGTTCATGTAAAGAATTTCTCTTTCCAACAAATTCTTTAAATTCCTTCTGAACATTTCCTTCATTTAACACAGTTAGATCAAAGTGATTAGGAAAATCTGAATCAGCTTTTAATAATGCAAGTACAATATCAAATTGGTGATTTTCCCAAGCTAAATCTACAGCACTCTTTTTTAATTTATTATGACAATTGATATCAATTCCACATCGAATAAAAAAATCTACGTTATCTTTTTTTCCACTTTTAGCAGCTATTGATAGTAGTGTATTACCTTCTTCGTTAATTTGTTTTAACAATTTGAGTTGTTCTTCTGTAAGAGTAGTTTCTCTTAAAGGTAATTGGAGATTAATTACAGATGCTATATCTTTTACATTTCCATGTGCCGCGGCAACCGGTAATGGTAAATTTACTTTCTGATTGTCAGCAGCATCCATATTTATTGGTTGCCAAATTTGCTGCTGTGACTTAGTTCTATTTATATCACTATGCTGTTGAGTTTAATATGAATCAGTATCGCTACCATCTGCTAAATCTAATGCTGTTTTACCACCTAGTGCAGAAAGAAATTCAACTAAATTCTCATAATTTTTATCACGTGCAACATCTAAAACTGTTTTTCCTCGTGCATTTAGAGCATTTATTTCTGCACCATTCTTTAGACAGTTTCCAATGTCTTGCATAATTTGTTCTTGTGGCAGTTTTTTGCGTATAATAGAAAATAACTCATAATTCTTCAGCCACTGTTCATCTTCATCGCCACTACTTATACTATCGGGATACATTTTAAGAATCTCGATATTTTCATATACTAGTATATGTTGTGCTAAATCTTCTTATTGTTGTTCCTGATTTTCTCATTAAGGATTTACTGGATTATTTCACAAGGAATGTGTATTTCCGAGCTTCTAGTTACCACTCTTGCAACTTTATCGGCATATAATATGATGTAGTATCCTGCTCGTCGGCACCTGTGGGCATGAATAAATATTATTATCATTATATTATCTACGCGATATTTTTTCAAAAACATAGAAACGTAGGAATAAACATGGAAGGAATGCGGTAACTTGAGCGATCAAAATGTTTCATTTTCGACAATGTTTGGGTTGTTACAGCAAAATTAAGGACCTTCAGTAGAATAGAACTTCTAATGTAACACCAATATCGCCACGAAAGTGCTATTTCGAAAATCGTCTGAAGATGTTGCCAAAATCATTCAACCAAAAAGACACAAAAAACTTGTCTCTAAATATTTGGTGCATACAATAGAGATCGATGGATAAAATTTAATTTTATTGCGAAACGAGAGCTTTTTTGTATGTATGATCGCTTATTTACAGGAAAGCTTGCGGTGTAGTATATTAAAAGTTGACGCCTGCGAGTAATAGTAAACAAATAGCCAGCTTTACAGGCTGCTTGGGTAGAGTACTTTGGTACTGACACATTGACGACTACAAAGCAATTGAACCATTTATGAACGAAACTTTGCAACACTCCATGGAGTATATTGACCAGATAATGAGTGTTTCACTTATGGAGGCCATTGTTGCAATGGTCACTCGTCACGGAGGCACGGGGTAAAATTAAAAATCGAAAAGATCGTCGAGAGAAATGCGGGATCCAAAATGCAACAAAATCAAAATACTGGTCGACTGCTGATGTCAAGGAGCCGATTTCATAAATTGGTTAACGTCAAACGCTGTGCTTGTAACGAAAGTGAACATATTACAACTTAATGTCCAAGAAATGCAGCCAAAGTAACAGAGTCTTGCAGTGGATTGATACGAGCCATGTCAATTTCAAGTCGGATAAGACGGTATCGTTCATATTAGATTCTGGTCATGATTGTTCGTTAATAACATCATGGAAAAGTTAACGAAACAGTTTGAAAGATACCTATCGGTTTTCGAACTGATTCGAATAAAACTCAAATGAAACCAAGTTGTTCGGACGGATTCGAATAATCGAAAGAAACGGCATTGCTGGAATAGAGAAGCGAGCAGTTGGAGAAAAACTGAACACCTCGAAGAGCTCGTAAATATACCTATCGTGAACCATAACAGTATACATGTACAGTTACTCACAAAATTGAAAGTACACCTTTTAAAACGCAATAACTTATTTAAAACTGGACTAAGTGTATTGAATTTTTTTTAGATGATGGATGGAAGACTAGACGACGACTAAACTGCCTCTTTTTAATTTTGCTATTACTTGGGATGACAAAAAAATTTTACCTTCATTATCTGAGCCTGTAACAAAAATTTAGAAAATGCCTTTCGTAGATCTCCGTAAATTATATGCGTGCTGAAAATTTGATCAAAATCGGTTTAAATATTTAAAACAAAATTGCAGATTTCTTTCAATTTTTGTGATCTTTAATTTGTCGTAACTCATAACAACGTGAACCGATTTCGACAAAAATTTTCAGCATGCATATGTGTAAGTTACCGATATCTACAAAAAGGCATTTTTGACATTTTTGTTACAGGCTCAGATAAAAAAGTTAAACGACGAGAGTTTTTTTTTATTTCTTCTTGCCATTCCAAGTAATAGTAAAATTTAAAAGAAGCATTTCGGTCATCGTCTAGTAGAATAGTTCATCTATCATTTCGTATTCTTCTAATCTAGTGGACTAGTTGATCATTCATCTATCTATCATATAAAAAATCATCATCTAAAAAAAATTCAAGCCACTAGTCCAGTTTTAAAAAAGTTATTGGGTTTTAAAAGGTGTACGCTCAATTTCATGAGTAACTGTACTTACTGAGTGAGTAACTAATATCATTTGAATACCGATATTCTTAATGATATACTAATATTACATCCTATCAAAAGTGTACATTTACGAGTTAGTTGCTTGTAACCTCTCAGTTGTGGACGACGTGTTTACATGTAATAAGGAAATGACAATTTTGCATCTTACAACAAAAATACTTCTCCTACGATTTGGGTTAAAATGCTTGTAAAGCATATTCATAAATTTCGCACAATTTAGAATAATTTTAGAACAACTTGCCGAAAGAAACTGCATCCAGTGTGATCGATAAAAAACGCGTACAAAATTGATCTTAAAAATAGATCGAAGCAGCTAAGTGTAGAGCTTCGCTCCCCAAACAACAATCCAAAAGCCGAAATTCTAAAAAAATACGAAGTTTTGTAAAAACCCAGTATTTTCGACAAAAATGAGGGATTACATGAAAAGTAAAAATGTTAGAAAACTCTAATTGGTTTTGATGATAGAGAAGAGTTTCCCGAATATAAAGTATCTGCGTAGTTTCTCCGCAATATTTTTATATTTTTACGAAAAATTCTTTGTCTAACACGGAAACTCTACCCAGGATCGGCTCCTGTAGACATTTCTGAAGAAGAAACTGCCCTGTAGTAGTGTCGGAACGATTTACATTGCAAACAGGCAACGCGTGCACGACGTTTTATCGCCATGTGCTCCACTGCTCGCTTCTCTCGACTCGGCAGGGCCAAAGCTATGCGTAATCAGCACCGATGGAGGGATCCAATGGGGCACGCAGTTTGTGTAAATAATATTTGAATTTTTTTTAGTAGTCCAGTGTTCTGTTCTTGTTTTATATATTTCTTTGGATACACACATACATGAAAGTATTCAACCGCTAGTATAACGTTGACATCTACGCCATATATTGTAAAATTGGAATGCATTGTTGGTTGATGTGTGCCATATTACACCAATATTAACGGATAAATGGGCATTCGAATTTTACAAATTCCTTCAGATGCATTGACAAATTAAGACAACAAATTACATTTACACGTGTATCTTATTCATGATTGTCCATCCCCATAGAGTGGATTCGGTCATACAAGTTGCAACAAAAAAAAAATACATGCTATAAAGAATTATAAAATCGTATAAAATATAGTGTAATAATACAGTGTAATAATAATTAAGAAAAGAAATAAAATTAATCGAATCATATGTTTTGTGCGTGTCCTTTCATTTTGTTTAGGTGTCTCGGAAATTTTACCACCAGAGGCATCCTTCTCGCTAAATCCACCACTATCATGAGTGGAAAAGAGATGAAGAATACAATAACAATGGAACGTTTTTTAATGTCTCGATCAACCTTGGAGTAGAATGAAATAGTAAACAGCGATAAAAGAAATATTGAATATAAACAAATGAAGATAGATCTACCATTTCGGCGACAAGGCGTAACGACTCGTCAGACGTTACTACATTTCCAAAATCAGAATATCAAAGAGGTACCAGTATTCTTTTCGGTTTTCGATAATATGTATATCGGTTTTGGGATTATAACGGTATCGGTATTACGGTAATAATCGATTTCGGAATAGCTTTGCTCGTATAATACCGGTACCAAAAATATAACGGTAAACTGATGAAAGTAAAGGCGAAATAGTAGACTCAAGTATCAAAAAGACTAATTTAAGTATAAGCGCTCAGCAACAAATATGATTAAGGACGATAACAAATGTTAGACGACAGATTAAATGAAAATATGTATAATGTCCAATATATGTATGTAGTGTCACCGTTTGACAAGACACTAACTTGTTCAGATTTAAATAAAAAACGGAAAAACGCGAACATTTTACAAACTGCCATAACATAAGACCAGTAGCAGCAAGAAAAATTTGCACAACAACAAAAAAAAAAGTGAAAGCAAACAGAAATTGCAAAAAAGGAAAAGCAACGAGAACTATTAAAAATTCAAAAAGAAGAAGAAAGGAAAGTTAAGCAGGTTACAATAGAAGAGGAGAATTAAAAATGAAATAGAAAAGTTAATATTTAATAAAATCTTAGTATTAAGTCATAGTTAATTATGCATATATTTTACGTCTACATTTTTATACTTGATCACATGTATATTTTATTATATATTTAAGAAACTATTTTTGTATATATAAACAGTTTTCAAACCATTTATTCTTCCTTCTAAGCTATTATTCTTATTGTCTGAACGAGCTCTACAATAAATAATGTAAATTATTTAGAAGTTTACGTTTTAACAAAAAAGAAAAGAAAACATAAAAATTATAAAAACTATACAAACCGTGGGCCGATCCCGATGTTTTTTGAATATGTTATAAAGGACGAGATTCTTAACGAACATTTATTGGAACAATAATTGCCGCTCGGCCTTTGTTTCGGAGATATTTGCATAGAACGAGTGCTACAACTACATCAAAATTTACCTATACGTGCTTGTATTTACCTCAACACTGTAATGCAACATCGTAGCACTGTTAAGGATGACATATCGGCAATTGTTTCTGAGCCTCCGTACAGCCAGATTAACTGGAAGTCGTTAGCCAATACCAACTCCTGGCCTACTGTACTTGCCCGAACTAATCGCAGAATTGCGTTTTAACCCTTCAGGGACGACGTCTGTGCCACTGTACGAACTCTCGAGCCGTTCCCAGCGGCCGACGTCTGTGCAGTGTGCGGAGCATTGAGCGGCCACTTGATATACCATTACGTTATACAGGGTATTCCAAAAATGTCTCGCATTCCGGAAATGGGTGTACGAAGCTCAGTTCCGTTCATTGGGTCGGCCGTCTCACGCCAGCTGATCTGGTCTTTCACTAGTCAATGTTTTTCGCTAATAACCCGTAAATAAAACCGCGGATTGCATTTTCGCTAAGGAAAAGGTTACTTCAAACGACCTCAGGAATCCCCCAGTTCCGAATTGCAAGACATTTTTGGGACACCCTGTGTACTTATTTTTCTGTCGATCCTATGTTTATAAATCGTGTCTTTTAACGTCTCTCCATGATGAGTGATCTCGTAGAAATATTTGCACTATGCAGAGACCCAATCTTTCGAACTTCTTTCACGAGATGCAGTTCGATTCTAGCAGTCGTCTAGCGATAATATCAGTGATGGTGAATATAACTGTAGAGAACAAAATTGACGATCAGGTAATCGTTAACGTGATTAGTAAATTGCATGTTAGTGAAAACGATGAGGCAGAACGCAAATAAACAGGCAACGGTGTTTATCTTTTCATTGGGAGGATATGGGTACACACAATGCACAACGGGAAGTTTACTCTAAAAGAAGCGGCCCTCGCAACGATGCGGAAAATATAACAGATCCAATAGCAATGTTCCAATTATTTTTCATTGAGCAGTTTGTAAAAATTATTGTGGATGAGACAAATAGGCATGTTGAGTGAAATTTATATAATAAAATATCACCACTAAGACAACTAGGACATCTATATGGCATTACTTTTATCAATGGGGATAGTAAATAAGCCTACTATAAAATCATGTTTTTCTATCAAAGAAGTCATATTTCCGAAAATAATGATTTTTACTTATTTGCAAAGGGCCTAGCTAATTGAGATGGTCAAAATTGGCCTTAGAGGTTTTTTAATGAATATTATACCATTCGATAGCTAACCAAGAAAAGCACGCTTTTCCACCTATTTCTCTCCTTTGGTGGCTTTTTAATCAGATTTTTCGGTTGCAAGCTGTGCTTATCAAAAATAAAAAACCAAACAAAAATCGGAGAATTAAAGATTTCTCGAAAACAAAGGATTGTGATTTTTGTATATTAATTTCCTGATGAGGTACTATCACAAGCAGTGCATGCAATTTTTCATCCGGTTGGGTCATTGTCAAAAAAAGAAAAGAACATGAAAACCGAATTTGTCGACGTTTTTGCTATGAGCAAGAAAGTTGCTACTTGTTTGGTTTACCGCAAGTGTAAATTAAGTAATTTTAAACATCATTACATTAAAATAAGCAACTTTTTAACCTAGAAAATGTGATTTAAGAGAAAGAAGAAATTGTGATGTACACATTGCGATATACAATAGTGTCTCTCTTCCCGGCGTAATTTCAATATGTCATCACTGACACGCGATAATTGCCGCGACCCTATAATTTATCGATTTTCTCGCTAGGTCGATGCTAAGGTTCGACGGAGTCGGTCGAGCGTATGATGCGTCATGCGACGCGGCTCCTTTGACTCGAATTCCTGGCAGACAACTCATAATATATATAATCAATGTCAATCAAATATAAATAATCAATGACATAACTCTTTTTTAATTTTAATATTTTAAAACTGATTTCTTTTTTAATATCTTGCTCTCTCTCTCTCTCTCTCTCTCTCTCTCTCTCTCTCTCTCACTGTGTGTGTGTGTGTGTGTGTGTGTGTGTGTGTGTGTGTGTGTGTGTGTGTGTGATAGCTTTCTGATTGAGATTAGATCAAACATGATAAAGTTTGGACAAATATTTCTGATTGCTCAAAATAAAATCAATCACGATGTACAGTAAAAACTCCCTATCTGTTGCCAGGACCGATTCTAAAGTGTCGAGAGTAGTACGCAGGAATTGATTTCTTCGAGCCTTCGCGGCTCGCCTTTATTGTTGCCGACACCTCGTGAGAGGAAGAGAGATAGAACGAAACTCGAGTCGAGCAAAACTATGTTGTATACTATGTATGTATGTACCTGGAAAGGCAGCGGTCAGCATCGGAGACAGCCGGTGTACAATATTGTAATGATAGATTAAAACGATGACTTAACTTTTTTATTTCTAAATTTTTATACTATATATTATTATTTATACATGGAAATTTGTTTAATATATTGGTCACATTTTTCCAATTAAAATGATACCAAACACGACATGCTTTAAACCATTCTTATTTATTATACGTAATAAGTAACTTATTTTATTTGCGAAAAAAGCATTACAAATACCGATTTTTAACATATGAAATATTAAAGGCAAGGCCAAAGAAGGTATGTACATATGTTTTTCGAAAGAAAATATCACCAAAGTTACGCTATTCGAGCCTACGTTAGACATCGGGAATAGAAAGGCTTTACAAGGATGGGAGACAGAAGAGAACGAAGACGGCCGAGAATGAAGATTCCATGTTTGAAATTTGCTGGGACGGGAGAAGCGACATTATTTTGAGGACAAGCCTACGCGTGGAGAGTGTAAAGGAACTGTTTTCTGTACATTTTCCATTAACCTTGGAATTTTAAGATGTCGAACATCAAGAAAGAACGCGACATTTAGCATTCTTGAAAAGCGCGGATAGCGCAACAAATGGATTGCAGATGTGGCGACGAAGGATGTTCCGTCCTTCAACGGAATTTTCGTGCTGTGTCCGCCCAATTTTCTCTGGGTCGAATTACATTTTTTTCTACTCTTAAAAAACAATTTTATTTACGGGGAATCTTCGGTTCAGCGAGACAAATTACAGTCCTTCAATGAACGACGTGCAATCGACAAAAGATCACGTTCGTTAGACTTTCAATTTCGTGGAGCCATAACCTTCTTCATTGCAGTTTCTGAGTTTATTCTTCTTTTCAGCAATAAAGCATTTTTTATGACAGGGTCGCCAGCACGCTAACCTGCGGCACTGCGTGCTACGTCATTTTTACATCCCCTTCCATCGCGTTACTGGCCAATCAGTTTCTAGTCTTCTGTCCACGAAACAGTATAAACATTCGAAACTGATTCTTTTTTCGACTTTTCGTCAATTTGAATATGAATTATTTACAAATTAATTTTTTTTACATTATTTATTACAGCATCAGTAAAGTCAACAATTTTGCCTAAACTCTTTTCTACCGCACACCACGTGCATCTTGGCAGTAAATTACGTGCAACATCTATCGCCTTTGATTTTGTCAACAGAAATATCGTGTTTGATCTCATCTCAATCAGAAAACTAACAGTAAGATATTAAAAAAGAAATCAGTGTTAACATGTTAAAATTAAAAAAAGTTATGCCATTGCAATATGAGTTGTCTTCCGGGAATTCGAGTCAAAAGAGCCGCGGCGCGTGCCGCAGCACACGTGTTCAAATTATAGGGCCGTGGCAATATCTCGGCGTCGAGATTTTTGTAATTGAATAAATATGGGCTAAAGCATGTCGTGTTTGGTATCATTATAATTGGAAGAATTTCATCAATATGTTGGACAAATTTTCATGTATAAAAAATTAGAAATAGAAAAGTTAGATCATCGTTTTTATTCTAGCACTACAGTGTACATAATCATAGTAATGTACACCGGCTGCATCCGGTGCCGGCCACTGCTTTTCCGGGTAGTGCACACGACCAGAGTTTCATTCTCTCTCTCACTCTCTCACACGAGGTGTCGGCAACTATAAAAGCGAGCCGCGAAACTCGAATAATGATATCTTCATATGCTAGAGCTTACGTCTTACAATTCGATCATTAAAAAATCTCTAAGGGCAACTTTTCCCCATTTAGGAACCTAAAATTATAATGAGAGAGAGAGAGAGAGAGAGAGAGAGAGAGAGAGAGAGAGAGAGAGAGAGAGAAGGCTCTATGGCATTAGGGCACCGACAACGCACGGGCCTACTTGAGTTTCATCGTTGCTATTCCCGCTTATCGCTATGTTTACGTTTCGGCGCTCCGACAGTCGGATTTGTGCCCTGCGAGAAACTCAGCCGAATCGCGCCGGGCGATAAACGTGTTAATCAGTTAGGCTTTTTTCACAGTTTACAAACAAGTAGAAGAAAAGAATTACCACGGTCTCTACCGAAATTATTTAAGATATTTTCAATTATTCGATACCCGAATAAGGAACTTCAAACACACGGGGCAGTGTTGATTTGAAAGATCAAATGTTTCATAGCCATATGATCGAAAGGAAAAGTTTGCACAAAATGGTATCAAAAATTATTTCACTGCCTGTTGAATGCAACAGTAGTAAATTGTATAATTATATATAGAAGAAATAGTCAAATTACAAAAGTTATATCATTTACGATTCCGTAGAATATGTTGATCGAAAGTCTACTAGTGACATATAGCAGCAAAAAAAAAGAAATAAATCAAGTACAACACCGGATAGTACAGTTTCAAGACTTGCGGGCAGACACTTCATTTCGAAAGTTCCTCCCTCGGATAATAAAGCAAGACCATAAAGAAGATGCGTGGTATCCTCAAAACACGAAAGAAAAAAGATACTGTACATTTTTACTTTGTTTGTCACGTAGGACTTTGTTTAGAAAAGTGTTTCAAAATTTATAACACGATATTAAATTATTATGGTGAGAAACTAGTATTTTTTTAAATTAGGATTTACGTAATTTCATTAATTAAATGTAGCTATGACAGATATGTAAAAAGTTACGATAATCAATAAATAAAATTCGAACGCCTTTTAAAACGCAATAACTTTTTTAAAACTGGACTAAGGGATTTGAATTTTTTCAGATGATAGCGGGATTAGTTTACCAGATGATGACCAAAATGCTTTTTTTAAATTTTGTTATTAGTATCTGAGCCTATAACGAAAATTTAAAAAATGCCTCTCGTGGATCTCGGTAACTTACACATATGCGTGCTGAAAATTTTTATCGAAATCGGTTCACGTTGATATGAGTTATAAGAAATTAAAGATGGCAAAAATCGCAGTTTCATCACGATTTTGACCAAAAACTGGAAAAAATTTGCAGTTTCGTACATCTTTCAACGCTTGTAGCTCGACTCTGGATTAACCGATTTCGATAAAATTTTCAACACGTATATAAGTTATCGAGATCTACGAGAGGCATTTTTTAAATTTTCGTTATAGGCTCGGATAGAAAAAACTTAAAAAAAACTAGAGTTTTTTACCTTTTTTTTGTCATTCCAAGTAATAGCAAAATTTAAAAAAGCATTTTGGTCATCGTCTGGTAAACTTGTCCCGCTATTATCTGAACAAAATTCAAGTCCCTTAGTCCAGTTTTAAAACAGTTATTGCCTTTCAAAAGGCGTTCGAATACTTTCGTGAGCTACTGTACATATCTTACGCAGAATACCGATGGTCGCAAGGTAAGAAAACGGGAAATGCGCGTCGTCTGCAGGGTTAATTAATAGATTTGAGTTAGCGTTAGTTCTTTGACACACCGCATATACATAGTTAGATTCAAATATAATTGAAATTAGATTTTTTCTACCCGTCAACCGTTTCCAACTACCGATGCTCGACTGGCGGTTTTCATATGAGCCGTTCAGTGCACACATCGATTAACTCCACTTTTTGAAAAATCTTAAATTTATGTGTCAAAGCACTTGCTATAGTCATAACTTTTTATATTTATAATAACTTCCCTGAATAATAAAAATTAACATCATTAAACGGCAACATTTTTTTGGCCATTGAAAAATAAGTAATTTATTTCAGAAGTCATTTTGATTAACTCCATACCCTAATGTAATCGTTGCTTTATTGTCATGTATCAACGCTTTGTTTTAAACAGCCGAAGATGCTTTCCCTCCTCTCAATAATATTGGTAATAAAATCGCATCGACAAACAGATTAAAAAAGAAGCGCAACGCAAACGGTAGTTAGTATAACAGTGATCTCGCACACTGAATTCACCATTATATATATATATATATTGCACGACCTACATATTTTCTTGGTCTTTTCATCATTACTCCTAGATTGTTTTTAAAGAAATAAATATTATACCGTTATAACCAAGATGAGTGAGACTAATAACAACGTGGATGACGAAAAAACAGTGATGGTTCTTCAATACGATTTATTAACAGAAAGTGTGGTTCAAGAAGACGTTTATCGTTTTCCTCGGATTCATCTGATTGCAACAGTACAAAAATTTCGCAACAAACACATTGATTGGGAGGAAAAGAAGTTGTAATCCTGATAAATGGACACGAAATTTACAAAAGCATAACAGAATAAATGGTTTGGCATATAGGAATAGGGGAGGAAATTTAATACCTGCAAAAACATTTGTCGATATAAAATGCAGATGCCGTCAAAAGTGCAACCAACAAATTTTTTCGAATGAGAGAGAGACTGCCATGAAGGCATTTTATAGTTTACATAGTCAGCTTGACCAAAATATTTTCTTAAGAGGTTGTATTAAAGTCAACGAAATATAAAAAGAAGGCGCCTCACGAATGAAACTAAAGAACGAAGATCACATTCTTTTACATATTACTTTCGAAAAGACACACGTGATATTCCCGTTTGCAAAAAATATTTTAGAGACACTTATCAGGTGAGCGATGGGCGGATATACAAATGTTGTTCTAAAGAACAAGTTACATCTTTGGTTGATCTGCGCAAAGGCCATGTTGCAAGCAATAAAATAGATGACACAAGTGTTATAAAACATATAAAGTTATTTCCAGCCTACCGTAGTCACTACACGAGAGCTCATAATCCAAGACGACAATATTTAGATCCTGACTTAAATATTAAGAAGATGTATGAACTATACGTCACAGAATGTGAAAAGGAAAATGTAGTACCAGTGAAAGAAAAGTATTACTATAATGTGTTCTCTACAAAATTTAATTTACATTTCAAAGAACCATCAAAGGATACGTGTCAAAATTGTGATGCTTTGCAAATAAAAATTCAATCCTCAGACGGTGAGGGAAAGAAGATGGCAGAAATTGTGAAAAGGAAACTCACTTAGAAGAGGCTAAACGGGCTCGCAGTCAAATGGCTGCCGACCGAATGGCAACATCAGAAAAAGTTTTCGTATTTTCTTTCGACTTGGAAAAAGCTTTGGCCTTTCCCAAGCTGACCACATCCGTAGCTTATTATAAGCGTAATTTATATGTTTATAATTTCGGATATCATGAATTCAGTAAAAATATAAGCCACATGTTTGTTTGGCCAGACACTGAAGGATCTCGTGGGTCTCAAGAAATTTCATCTTGTCTAATAAAGTACATAAAGACTTACGCTACAAACTTTGCAAAAATAATAACATACTCGGATTCGTGTACCGGACAAAACAGAAATATTAAAACTGTCTTAAGTTTATTGAAACTTGTTCAGAGTACGGAAATAAGAGCCGAGTCAATTGAAATGAAATTTTTGGTAAGTGGGCACAGCTATTTGCCTAATGACTCAGATTTTGCCATTATTGAGTCACGTGCGAAAAAAATCAAAACATTTTTTCACCAGATGATTGGTACAATATAAACAAAACATGTAAAAAGAAAGCTCCATTTCATCTAATCCAAATGACCCACCAAGATTTTTTTTCAACAAAAGCTTTAGAACAATCAATCATTAACAGAAAAGTAACCGTCACAGGCTTTCCAGTAAATTGGCTTAAAATACGCTGGATGAAGTTAGAAAGGTCCAAACCCCATCTCATACAATTCAAATGTGATTATAATAAAGATACAGAATTTAAAGCCATTAATTTAAGAAAATCTGTATCAGGTAGACCGCAAAGTTTGACAAATATATATCAGCCTTTATTATATCCTAAAGGCAGAACTGTGACAAGGGAAAAATGGAGAGACATGATGGACCTGCTAAAATACATTCCTCCTGTTGAACATGATTACTATGAAAACTTGACAACAAATCGAAATGACGAATCCTCACATCCAGCTGATGAAGAAGACATTATTTATAATATTTCTGATGGATTAATTACAAATAATATAATATAACAGAACTGTCAATATTCATTATTATGCAAAAGCTGTAATAAAAATATATAATAACTAACTTTTTCTGTAATAAAAAACTTAAAAATTTAAAGACTGAATTTAACTTTACTACTTTTTTTCAGTTGCCAAATTGATTAACTCCACCAGTCACATAAAAGCTGTAACATTACTGACGATTATTTTTTGGCTATCCTTTCTTATTAATTTTATACAGCGTCAGATGAAAGCTATATTTGTATTTATGCATTCTACATTATATGTGTGAATCTATATTATAACAGGAATTTTAAAAAACAATGTACATCGTTTCATCGCGTTTCTCAACTTTTTCTTTTATGGAATTAAGCGATGTGTGCACTGAACGGCTCATATGTTTATAGAAACACTAGACGAGCGGCGATCCTTCGCAGCCGCAACACGTTGCGGTATACGTAAGGCGAACTCATTGTGGTAGTATCAATTATTTCAGCAAATATTTCAAAAACTAAGGCCGATCGGCAATTATTTTTCAAATAAAAGTTGTTCAGAATCTCGTCCTCTATAATATACTGAAATATGATCGTCGTTGGTTAAGGCATTCTGTAGTTTTTATAATTTTTTTGTTAAAAAAATAGCAATAGCACATTTTTTGAAAAAACTGGTAAAGATAAGAACATTTAGTGCAAAGTCACTAAACTGCAGATTTATTCAAGAAGCGTAGGATAGCGTTAGTTTTTTTGCGTGATAATGACAATATATTCTTCCTCAAATACACGCGAAATCGCTAAGTACGTATGTGAGGTACGATGTAAGGCGCGAATAAAATTGACTGCACGAGAAACTACTTTTAAAGACACGAATGCGAACAAACTGCTTCCGCGTGCGGAGGAACAGTCGCTGTACGCATTGAAGCGTACTCGCGATTTCCTAACTTTCCGGACGCGACAAACAAGAGCGTGAAGCGGTTCGTACTCACACCAACTTTCCCAGCCTTCTCACGAAAAGAAAATCACAAAAAATAACGAAGAGCGACTTACCACGGATCCAGCAGATCGTCAGCTTTCAATAATACACGGGCCTTTTCTGAAACGCTTCTCTTCACTACTCTTCTCGCTCACGATACACAATAAGTAACGAGTCGTTCAGCGACTTATGCTCGAATGGCAGCAGGGAGCCTCGACTCTACAGTCAATTTTTCAAGCACTGTCTTGATTGTCACTTGGAATTAGCTGCGAACCTGAACGAACTAAAATTCAATATGACGGTTTAGAAGCGGTAATTCAAATTCTGGATTCTAGAACCAGAATCAGGGCTGGTGAAGATTTGAAATAATTTGACAAAACGTAGTAAAATTGAAATATTTGCATAAATAAATACTATTTCGTTTAATGCTTAAATGAAATACTATTTGGAATGTATTTCGTTAAATATTTAAAACATCAGAAAATGCTATTTAATACTTATACTTAGATTCAAATGTAGAAAATAAAGAACTGAAAATTAGACACGAAAATTTAAAAATTAAACATATTTCGCAACTGTCACACGCTATCTTCTATTCGAATAAATATTTCTTGCAGGTGTGTAGTACATGTTTAAATGCAGTTCTTGTGTTGTGTTTTAGTACATGGTACTATAAAAAGCTGAAGGATACAATTCTTGTCTGCAATACTATTGCAATACCATTATTCTAAATACTGTTTGATGAAATATTATTTTTCTATATTTTAATAAAATACTTATTTCACGATACTATTACAATATGTAACTACACACATGAGAAAACAAATATATTTACATTCTATTAAGGGGTTAGGATAGTCACGTGACTTTACGGATTCAGCAGATCGGGATCTGCTGTACAGATTTCGTTACAAAAATGATATTATAACCGGCGTTTTCTATTAGGAATGAAAAAGAAACTCAATTCAAATTGAACAATTGGAGATATTGCAATGAAATTTTCACTAAAAATAATAAAAAAAATAATTATTTTAATGGCGAGCTCGGCTGGCGCGAAGCGGCCCAGCCAACGAGCGCACAAAGCCCAGTTTCGTTCATTGGCTCGACCGTCTCTCACCAGCTGATCTCGTCATTCATTGGTCACTGTTTTTCGTTAATAACTCGTAAACAAAGCCGCGGATCGCATTTTTGCTAAGGAAAAAGTTATTTCAAATGGCCCCAGGAATCTCCCTTTTCCGAATTGCGATTCATTTTTGGGACACTGTATATATTTCGAGTCATGTACCTTCAAAGGGATACGACGACGAATTTTTCTGGGATTAGGACACGTATGGACATTTCCACTACTGTTATTCAAGAAGATTTGGGTATATAAAGGGCCCAAACGCGACTAAAACTGGGCCCAGTTTCAAGTCAATTACTGACGAAGAGGAATGTTAGCGAGATTGAGTCTGATTCTCTTTCGAGCATTTCAACCGAATGCATACGTATATCGTTGCAAGGTTATAAGCCCCCGCCAGCGTGACTTATCAGTGCGATAAACTGGAACCGCGATCTTGTATTGAACTAAAAAGCTTGTAATATATTATCTGTTACCAGTCAATTTGAATGTAAAATTCATTTATTCCATTTTCTGATTCGAAGCAGTAGTTGGTACAAACCCACAGAGATATACCTTTACCGCTCGAGGTATATCTTTAATTTTTCTTGTAAAAAGTTACAAGGCAACTAAACCCCCAATCCCTATAGCGACGGTCCGCGTTGACATTACATTACATTACATCGGCTAGTTCACGTTTCCCCCTTATCAAAACTCCAAAATCGCGTAACACCTCCATTCGACGTATATTCGACGAGCCTATACGTTTGACGGAGAGTGTGAAAAAACAGTTTATTGTATTTTTTCCATTGCATTGACACTTTACCGAATTCCTGGTTGGAAATTACAGAAAGTAATATTAAAATTTCATGGAATAAAATTACTGATCCTGCTAGTCCTCCCATTCAGTCAGACATGTCAGTGCTTGAACCAGATTTGAGCTACACATAGTAAGTGTTATCACAAGAGAGCAATACACTCTAGCAATTGTGTTTTACACAATTTTTATTGAACTGCGAGGGAGAAGAAAGGAGGGACGAAAATTAAGAGACAGAAGTAGAAACGGAAAGACTTCAGGAAGAACCGTATGAGAACAATAAATTACGTATGGTTACATTGCCACATAGTGCAAGAGGATCACCTCACATGCAATACATGGTGAAGGCATTAAAATTGTATTTCTTGGGCAAGGAAAATTAAATAAGTAAGTACGTATTCATACAACGGTAAAAATTTGCAGCCGATTTGAATATGAATTATTTATAAATCAATCTTTTTTACATTTGTATTTGTTATTAGGAAATAGAGGAAAACCATCACAGTAGGCCACGATACTACACGATTCCAAGGATGATACGCCATAAAACATTCAATATAGAATATAAATTTTCACAATAAATATTAAATAAATAAATGTAATCGAAGTTATATTGTGTTTGATTTTATTTAAATCAGAAATATTTGTCCAAACTATATCATGTTTGGTCCCAATTTAATAAGAAAACTATCAGCAATATGTTAAAAAAAAACATTTTTAAAACCTTAAAATTAAAAAAATTATGTCATTGAATTATGACCTGCTTCCGGGAATTTGATAAATTAGAATCGGAAATTAAATTGGAATTAAATTGGAATATATAAATTACAGGGTCGTAGCAATATCACAGTGCAAATCTTAGAATACTAAAATTCGGCAATTCCCGGAGAAATTACCGTAGAGGTTCCCGTTTCCCCTCTTTTTTTTTTAATCGAGTTAATTCTTTTTTTATTATTTGTGGGGTAGAAACTAATGGCCACGTGTGTCAGTATCGTGCGGCCACGTTCTCCATTGATGTAAAGCTTTCATTTCCGCTTTCGTCATTTCCTTCTTCTTTCACGTTCTTGGTTTTTTCTTCCGTCATGTTCCTAGTATCTTTTTGTATTTCTGTTCTTTTAGTTTTATTGCTCCTGTGTTGGCTTTCATTTTCCTTCTTTTTTCTTTACTCTTTTCTTCCTTTTGTGTTCTCCTATTAGCGCATTGTCTAATTTATTTCCTTAGCTTATTGTCCATCTCTCTTGCTTGTTTCTCCAATCACCTTTCCCAAATTATTTCTCCTTTTTCTTTCCGTATTACTTCTTATATGTTCATCCTTGTTCTTTCCATACCTTCCAGTCTTTGTGTTACCGCATTTTTGATTTTTTCTTTTCTATCTTGACTGGGTAGACTATTTTGTGTTCTATTTTTATTGTGTGATGATTTGTTGCTTCCACAATCCGATGAGATGGCCAATGATTCCTCTGATTTATTTTTATTTCTGTTTCATCCTCATCCCAACGGCTTCTGGTAGTTGTGTTCCCTTTCTGTAATCTCTTTCTTTTGGCTTTCCCGTATTATATTATTATATTATATTTAGGGTGAAGGGTTTTTATGTAACTCATAACTATAGGTCTTTCTTGGATTTTGTTTTTTATTTCTTCCAGTTTGTTTATCCAGATTCTATTGCCCTTCCTGTTCTCCATTTCTGTTTTGTGACTTTGTTCTTTTATCTTCTTTATCAATATATTCTTGTTTATACTTATAATTTACTATAATTTCTTTTTTAGTTTTTCCATGATGTCATGCTCTTTTACGGTTCTCAATATTTCTTCTTCTTCTCAATATTTTATCTTTTGTCTTCCCTTTGCCTATTCTTCCTACTTCAACTTGTACTTCTTTCTCTTCTTCTTGTATATTTTTTCAGTGCGGATTCAATCTATATTGTATTCTTCTTTCCCTTTCTCCTACTCTATTGACATTCTCTATGCTCTTTTTGTCTTTCTCTGTTTTCTATTCTCTTCCCATGACTCTTCTTCTTTGTTTGTATTCCATGACATCGTCTGTCTAGTTAGTCTTTTCCACTTTGATCGTCTTTTTTTCTGTGATCCTAATTTTGGGAATTTATCTTTATCCAACCTGCCTTCTAGATCCAACTCGTTAGTGGCCATTTTTCTTGACTCTATAACGGACTTGTATTTATAGGCCACTATTTTGTTGATCGTATACTCTATCTGGTAGTTAACGTATTTTTTATTTGCTATCATATAGTCCTTGCTGCAGTTAATGCAGTGTGGCTTCTTTTCGCATTTACTGTGGTACGTCTGTCCACATACGAGGCGTAGCTGGCTTTCCGTCCTGCACTGGGCCTATGACCGTATCTTAGGCATTTTTAGCATATATTGATGTCTTTATTGTATATGGCTTTACATCTAATGCGAATAATCCTTGGCAAATAAGTAGTTTTTTTGGGAGTGAATATCTCTCGACCTTTATTAAGAGGTTGTCTGTGTTTTTCCCACACGTATTCCTCCTGTCTCTTAACCCTTTTCGTAAGTCTTTCAACTGCGAAGTTCCTTTGGCCAGGTTCACGTCATACACCAGCTAAGAGATGAGCCCACCCCAATCCACAATTTTCAATTTATTATCTCCCTTCGTAGTCTCGGTCCCTTTCTGTTTTATCTTTTTGTCTTTGTTCGTTTCAACATCTACTATTGTTTTCGCGTCTAAACTTTCTTCTTCTTCTATATTTGTACTAGTATCGTTAGTCGTTAAGGGCCTTCCCTTGCATATTATTTTTATTACTTCTTCTCCCTCTTGAGGTTCCTCCTTCAATCTTATCCTTTTGTTTGTCTTCCTGTTCGTTCTATTGGCCCTTCCATTATTTCCTATAGTTGCACGTCTCCCTGTTCTGTGTTCTAGCTCTGATTGGTCTTCGACCATTCTTTCCGCAGATCGGTTCAGTACTAGCATACCTCTGGGTTTCATTCTCTCCCGGAAGGGACTACCATGCTCGGTCTGTTCGGCTTCTACCGGCTGCTTCGTGCGTTTACTTTTTTCATGATAGGGAGCTTAGGGAATATCCCTAACCTCATATACCCAAGTTTAATCGATTCAACATAGTTTCTACATTTTTAATCACAATTAAACCCCACTCGTTACAAATCCAATCACGCGTTACCCGTGTTCTACCGGATGTGCGATCGTACCATAGCATTTTCTACAGAGTCGGTAATTCAGACCCTGAAACCAGGAAAAAGCATTGCATGCAATGTCTGTACGGATCATAAGTTTGTGAATATACTAATACACAAAAAATGAAAATATTCCGAAAGGAAGTTTATATCAAAAAGATATAATTTATTTATTAAATGTATGTATATTCATGAAGAATAGACAACAAGAAAAGACGAATTGTCTTATATATTAATTGTATTCGAAACTTTTGCAATAGAAAGTAAAGCAGGACTGAATTGTTATATTAAAAGTTAAAAAAATATAAAGAAATAAACTTGCGAGCGTAAGATGTGTTTCAAATAATTAATGATTACATTATAGTCGTTTAATTTCTCATTCGGAAATATTTGTAGCAGATGGGGTTAGCTTTATAATATATCTTCTTTAAAAGTTGGCTTTCTCGGAATAAACATAAAGAAGGATATCAATAGCTTTTAGCTAGTTACTAAATTCATTCTCCAATAATTTTTGCATTACTGTAAAAATTTCGTTACAAATTTATTTTACCATTAAGCTCATATTTATTCGCATATAATTATGTTTATTTAAATGTAACATCTTCCTACGTTACAAATTTATTTTAAATATATTTTTATATATTGTTTTATATATTTTATAGCTCAAAATATTTTTAAATTACAGCCTTCATTATTCTTGACTTTAAATATTTATATTTATACGAGTTTACTCAAGCAGAAAATATTATACAATTTAATATGTCGTATTTTATAATTAAAGATACCTGAAAGCTTCTCCCCGTGACTGACACATTAATTTAAATACTTTCCATAAAGTTAGTTATTTTTACTAGTTTTTGTTCTGGCATTCTTTCCGATGTATTTATCTCAATTTTAGAAAGTTGTCTTTTGTATACGTAATTTGAGGAAATTAATGTAACCGCATACAATTAGTAGTATTGGGAGTAATAGAAATTTGGGGGTTTCCAGACAGATTTGTAAATAATTTTGGAATTTATTATTTACAATTTTCGTGTAAATGTCAATAATTACGGCGCTCCTTTTGGACAAAGTCGCGAATTATATCATTATTTATTGAACCGATGTAAAATCAGATCGACAAGTATAAATTTTTCTTGGAATAATTCAAAGAAAAATAATACAATATGAAACGTACGGAGTTCTGTTCAGTCACGCCACTAATATTCAAGGTCCTTATTGATTCCGGGTGATCATGTTGGGCGCGACGAGATCGCCACAGATGATTTTGTTTTATCGAGAAATGATTCGTCGCACACGGAACTATCTCGAATTCGCATCTCGACAGCAGAACTCGATTCGATCGCATTACACGCCACTATTTTTATCATCGGCGATCTTGACATCGACACAGATCGGATCCGTTATGGTCGCGCTTTGTTTTTCAAAGAATTTTCACGTTTTTTGATCGGAATATTATTCATCATTCTATGAGTTGCGTCGTTTTTAACACTAGCATTCAGTGTAAAATAATAATGCTTATAATTATTATTAATTATTCATGTATTAACTTTCAATTATGTTATTCGCACAGTAAGTGCAATTTGTTATAATTATTAAACAATAAGTGGTAGGACAAAAATTTTGTGTGAAATGTCACTGCGATAAACAGATCTTTTTATCTTCAATTTTTCAAGCTCGTATTTCATTAGTTGCCTCGAGGACATTTCAAGAAGATACGTCATTTTAGACATAGATTTAGTTGCTTCAAGATCATTTCAAGGACTTGAATTTGTTCTTTTTTGTAATTTCACAAGTTAAATATGTATTCATAAGAAAACTTTATGAATGAATTTCATAACACGAATATCAAAATAAAAATAGGCATTCCATTTAAAAAAATGAATTTAAATAAGACTTTAATAAAACAAACAAAAATCTGTTTTAAATATTTTAGTATTTCGTTACATTTTACATTACTGATCATTTTCCTGAAATTGTCGCTTAAAAATTATAATAAAATAATCTGGTTGCTGATAACCTAAAGGATGAAACAACTTTAAATAAATTTATAAAACGAAAATAAACAATTAAGTTTTGCTGGCAACTGAATATTAAAAATAAAAATTAGGATATTCCTGAAATACTCACATCTTGTTATCTTTTCCAAAGTACCAATTTCGTTTACAGTAAAATTTAATGTAGTATTTGTTCATTTAATCTTCTATTATATACAGGGTGGGACAAAAACTACGTACGTCTTGAATATTTGCATTATTTGTAATATTATTAAGAAGCTTGCGTGATACAAATAGGATCATATTTTAATTATTAGAACCTAGTGCGGACATTTGTTGTGTAGATGAGTATATTTAGGGTAAATTCGAGTGAGTCCAATTACTTTTTGAACAAAGTATCGTATTGCGACCAACAAATAAGCTTGGCCTCATTGTCAAAGGTTAAAATTGTTGAAGTGGATTAACTTAAGATTAATTTTTTCTTAAATTAATTTACATTCAGAATCAAATTATGTTGTTAAAATATTGAAACAATTAAATATTAATTAACACTTACTAAGGGGGCGGGACTGGGATCTATTTGGACCCGGAGTATAAATATCGTTATTCCATTATACATTTTATAACAATTAAATGAAATTTCTACCTACTTATTAAGCATCTGAAATAATGCATTTTGAACCGTCATTTTCAATGTGGTTATTTAAAAATGAATATAACATCGTGCCATTTGAGATAACGGCAATTTCAAATAATTGATTATTACGTTATCTTTTTTATTTTTATCTTTTTATTTTATCTTTTTATAACAACATATCACGCACAGGACAAATCTACTTTTATTTGTTGAACTTGTTATATTTGAGCCGTTTATTTTGAAAGTGGTTTCTTATCTTTCACTTTGTTTTTAAGTCGAGATATATATATAACACGTTTAAAAATATGGATGCTAACTTTCAAGAAGATTTACTTGTATTTGTTATCTCAGGATACTGATATTTTTCTCAGTATAAATAATTTCGTATAAACATTAAAAAATCACCACTTTTCATTACGGTAAAGTGACTTAAGCCACTTTCAAAATAAATAGTTTAGAAAAATGACTGACATATATTAATTTTGTCCGACGTATTTTACTGAAGTGATGTTTTGAAAGGACAGTGATTTACTAAAATTGTTGAATTAATTACACATATATGTGCCGTTCATTTTGAAAGTGGCATAAGTCACTTTTCTTTCAATTGTAATTAGTGTTACCATTAACACGATTTTTTTGAAAGAGTGACTTATGCCACTTTCAAAATAAACGGCTCATATAGTAATAATTTATACCATGAATATATTTAATATAAAGGTTTGATTGAAGTATTTCCTTTTTTAATATTCATAAAACACAAAAATAATTAGTACATTTTGAAACATAAGTATAAGTAATTTATATGAAAATACATCAGTTCGATTTAATTTTCGTCATCAATAGGAGTGATTAAGTCCTCGGAAATCGTGTTTTGTTTCAAATTTTTAAAATAACTGTGGTATATTGGGGGTATATAATTAAGCAAGTCCATCATGTCTTTGTATTTTGCTGAAGGAACAGGACGAGATCCAGCGTATAACGGATCCATTTCTATTTGTAAATAAAGCCTAGGTCTTCCTCTTTTTGGTGACAAATCCAAAGTTAGAAATTCATCTTTTGCGAAGAGGTGATGCTGCAGAAGGAGGCTGCCGAGCGGGGTCGCCGTGAGCGGGGGGTGCGGCGTGTGCGCCCACGCCTAGAGCCCCCCCCCCCCCCCGAGCAGATGAGAATAGGCGGGCGGCGGGTGTACCAGATTACTGGTTTAATTGCCCGCCGCCTGCCACCCCCCCCCCCCCCAACTGAAGCTGTCCTCCCCATATTGGGAGAGACGAGGCGGTGTGGGGTGCGGTCCCCCGCACCGCCGAAGCAAGATGATTCATGGGGGGAGTATAAATCTCCCCCCCGGGACGCGGCCGGCCACCGCCATTCCATCCTGTTGGCCGGCCAGGCGAGGGGGAGCCGCGGTTGTGTTCTTTGAGAGTTCCCGTGGCTCCCCCGCTACTCGCCAGCGCCCTAGGCCGCCGTGGGGGTTTTAGCGGGTCGAACCCCGCACTACCCCCGCCCCGCCCTTCGGGCGGGACGGGGGTGTCTGACCAGCAGATTTCCCCCACGTTAAACAAAAAAAAAAAAAAGGCTCGTGTAGGACGATACGAGAGGGTGGTGACGAAAAGCTTAGAGGACACTGATTGGAAAATCGCAATCTTCGAGAAAAACCAATCAGTGCGTCCCGGCGTGGAGATGGAGGTTCCTTCAGGGATCTCAAACGGGGGTGACCGATATAAAATAACGCGACCAGTCGGGGCGCGTACAGTTAAAACGCAGAAAAACATAGTCTAACGCAGTCAACCAGTCGGAGTCAAACAGTCAGAAGTCACAGTCGAAAACACTTACACGCGCTCTCTTTCTCGCCCGAGCTCTAGCTCTAACATACAGTACAATCGGACACTCTCTCGAGTTCACGAGACATTCCGTAGAATCCTCATCCGCGGCATTACTTCGCCAACGAGCGAACGCAATCGTGGGTCGAAAAAGCTCGACTCGCTTCGCACACATTTTCCGCGACACATTCGAGTCCCTCGAGCCGGATAAGTGCGAAACAGTTTTCATAGATCCTTCGCAAATAATATTCTGTACAAAAAGGTTCCAGCTTTTCCAATTAAATTTAAAATGTTTTCTGCGAAACAAGAATTGTTGCAGCAACAAATACAATACTTGGTTGATTTATCTCCGCATTTACTTTATATATGTACATTATTGTCAAATCATTAAATCTCTGGATTTAATTTTAATACTTAACTATTTCAATTTAAATACAAAATAACTTCTGAGAAGACCCC
>NW_027477589.1:0-64295 GCF_051020955.1 Megalopta genalis | reverse complement strand
CGATGTAGAAGTTTTAGCTTCAAAACAATAAGAGGTAGAATGTTTAGCTTCAAATCAATAGAATGTAGAAGGTTTAGCTTCAAATCAATGCGATGTAGAAGGTTTAGCTTCAAATCAATGCGATGTAGAAGGTTTAGCTTCAAATCCATACGAAACACATGATTTAGCTTCAAATCAATTCGACGGACAAGGCTTAGATTCAAATCCATGCGAAACAAATGATTTAGCTTCAAATCAATGCGATGTAGAAGGTTTAGCTTCAAATCCATGCGATACACAAGATTTAGCTTCAAATCAATGCGATGTAGTAGGTTCAGATTCAAATCCTTGCGGCTCATATGATTTAGCTTCAAATACTTGCGATATAAGTGACATAGTTTCAAATGGAGGCGAAACGAACGAGTTAGCTTCAAATCCATGCGAGACACATGATTTATCTTCAAATCAATGCGATGTAGAAGGTTTAGCTTCAAATCAATAAGAGGTAGAAGGTTTAGCTTCAAATCAATAAGAGGTAGAAGGTTTAGCTTCAAATCAATAGAATATAGTAGGTTTAGCTCCAAATCAATGCGATGTAGAAGGTTTAGCTTGAAAACCATACGAAACACATGATTGAGTTTCAAATCAATTCGAAGGACAAGGCTTAGATTCAAATCCATGCGAAATAAATGATTTAGCTTCAAATGAATGCGAAGTAGAAGGCTTAGCTTCAAATCCATGCAAAACAAATGGTTTAGCTACAAATACTTGTGATATACATCATTTAGCTACAACTGCATGCTAAACGAACGAGATAGCTCCAAATCCATGCGATACACATGATTTTGCTTCAAATACTTGCGATATAAGTGATGTAGATTCAACTACAGGCGAAATGAACGAGTTAGCTTCAAATCCATGCGAAACACATGATTTAGCTGCAAATCAATGCGAAGTAGAAGGCTTAGCTTGAAATCCATGCAAAACAAATGTTTTAGCTACAAATACTTGTGATATACATCATTTAGCTACAACTGCATGCTAAACGAACGAGTTAGCTCCAAATCCATGCGATTCACATGATTTAGCTTCAAATCAATGCGATGTAGAAGGTTTATCTTCAAATCCATGCGATACACAAGATTTTGTTTCAAATCAATGCGATGTAGTAGGTTCAGCTTCAAATCCATGCGACACATATGATTTAGTTTCAAATACTTGCGATATAAGTGATATAGCTTCAAATACAGGCGAAACGAACGAGTTAGCTTCAAATCCATGCGAAACACATGATTCAGCTGCAAATCAATGCGATGTAGTAGGTTTAGCTTCAAATCCATGCGAAACACATTATTTAGCTGCAAATCAGTGCGAAGTAGAAGGCACGGGTTCAAATCAATGCAACTCAAATGGTTCATCTTCAAATACTTGTGAAAGACATGATTTAGCTTCAAATCCATGCGAAACACATGATTTAGCTGCAAATCAATGCGATGTAGAAGATTTAGCTTCAAAACAATAAGAGGTAGATGGTTAAGCTTCAAATCAATAGAATGTAGAAGGTTTAGCTTCAAATCAATGCGATGTAGAAGGTTTAGCTTCAAATCAATGCGATGTTGAAGGTTTAGCTTCAAATCCATACGAAACACATGATTTAGCTTCAAATCAATTCGACGGACAAGGCTTAGATTCAAATCCATGCGAAACAAATGATTTAGCTTCAAATCAATGCGATGTAGAAGGTTTAGCTACAAATCCATGCGATACACAAGATTTAGCTTCAAATCAATGCGATGTAGTAGGTTCAGTTTCAAATCCTTGCGGCACATATGATTTAGCTTCAAATACTTGCGATATAAGTGACATAGTTTCAAATGGAGGCGAAACAAACGAGTTAGCTTCAAATCCATGCGAGACACATGATTTAGCTTCAAATCAATGCGATGTAGAAGGTTTAGCGTCAAATCCATGCGAAACAAATGATATAGATTCAAACACTTGTGGTGTAAGTGATATAGCTTCAAAAGAAAGACAAATCAAACGAGTTAGCTTCAAAATCCACGCGATACACATGATTTAGCTTCAAATACTAGCGATATAAGTGATGTAGATTCAACTGCAGGCGAACCGAACGAGTTAGTTTCAAATCCATGCGAAACACATGATTTAGCTTCAAATCAATCGAAGGACAAGGCTTAGATTCAAATCCATGCGAAACAAATGATTTAGCTTCAAATGAATGCAAAGTAGAAGGCTTTGCTTAAAATCCATGCGAATCAAATGGTTTAGCTTCAAATGCTTGTGATATACGTTATTTTGATTTAACTGCATGCGCAACAAACGAGTTAGCTTCAAATCCATGCGAAACACATGATTTAGCTGCAATTCAATGCGATGTAGAAAGTTTAGCTTCAAATCCATGCGAAACAAATGATATAGCTTCAAACACTTGTGGTGTAAGTGATATAGCTTCAAATGAATGCTAATCAAACGTGTTAGCTTCAAAATCCACGCGATACACATGTTTAGCTTCAAATCAATGCGATGTAGAAGGTTTAGCTTCATATCCAAGCGAAACACATGATTTAGCTTCAAATACTTGCGATATAAGTGATATAGCTTCAAAAGCAGGAGGAACAAACGAGGTAGCTTCAATTCCATGCGAAACAAAAGATTTAGCTTCAAATCAATGCGAAGTAGAAGGCTTAGCTTCAAATCCATGCGAACAAATGGTTTAGCTAGAAATGCTTGTGATATACAGTATTTAGCTACAACTGCATGTGAATCAAACGAGTTAGCTTCAAATCCATGCGATACACACGATTTAGCTTCAAATCAATGCGATGTAGAAGGTTTAGCTTCAAATCCAAGCGAAACACATGATTTAGCTTCAAATACTTGCGATATAAGTGATCTAGCTTCAAATACAGGCGAAACGAACGAGTTAGGTTCAAATCCATGCGAAACACATGATTCAAATGCAAATCAATGCGAAGTAGAAGGTTTAGCTTCCAATCCATGCCAAACACATGATTTAGATTCAAATCCATGGGATGTAGAAGGTTTAGCTTCAAATCCATGCGAAACACATTATTTAGCTGCAAATCAGTGCGATGTAGTAGGTTCAGCTTCAAATCCATGCGGCACATATGATTTAGCTTCAAATACTTGCGATATAAGTGATATAGTTTCAAATGGAGGCGAAACAAACGAGTTAGCTTCAAATCCATGCGAAACACACAATTTAGCTTCAAATCAATGCGATGTAGAAGGTTTAGCTTCAAATCCATGCAAAACATATGATTTAACGTCGAATTAATGCGAAGTAGAAGGCGTAGCTTCAAATCCATGCGAAACAAATGGTTTAGCTACAAATGCTTGTGATATACATTATTTAGCTACAACTGCATGCCAAACTAACGAGTTAGCTTCAAATCCATGCCAAACACATAATTTAGATTCAAATCCATGGAATGTAGAAGGCTTAGCTACAAATCCATGCGAAACACATTATTTATCTGCAAATCAGTGCGAAGTTGAAGGCTCAGGTTCAAATCCATGCGATTGAAATGGTTCATTTTCAAATGCTTGTGAAAGACATGATTTAGCTTCAAATACTTGTGAAAGACATGATTTAGCTTCAACTGCATGCGAAACACACAATTTAGCTTCAAATCAATGCGATGTAGAAGGTTTAGCTTCAAATCCATGCGAAACAAATGGTTTAGCTAGAAATGCTTGTGATATACAGTATTTAGCTACAACTGCATGTGAATCAAACGAGTTAGCTTCAAATCCATGCGATACACACGATTTAGCTTCAAATCAATGCGACGTAGAAGGTTTAGCTTCAAATCCAAGCGAAACACATGATTTAGCTTCAAATACTTGCGATATAAGTGATCTAGCTTCAAATGCAGGCGAAACGAACGAGTTAGGTTCAAATCCATGCGAAACACATGATTCAAATGCAAATCAATGCGAAGTAGAAGGTTTAGCTTCAAATCCATGCCAAACACATGATTTAGATTCAAATCCATGGGATGTAGAAGGTTTAGCTTCAAATCCATGCGAAACACATTATTTAGCTGCAAATCAGTGCGATGTAGTAGGTTCAGCTTCAAATCCATGCGGCACATATGATTTAGCTTCAAATACTTGCGATATAAGTGATATAGTTTCAAATGGAGGCGAAACAAACGAGTTAGCTTCAAATCCATGCGAAACACATAATTTGGCCTGCAAATCAATGCGATATAGAAGGTTTAGCTTCAAATCCATGCGATACACAAGTTTTAGCTCCAAATCAATGCGATGAAGTAGGTTCAGCTTCAAATCCATGCGACACATATGATTTAGCATCAAATACTTGCGATATAAGTGATAGAGCTTCAAAAGCAGGAGGAACAAACGAGGTAGCTTCAATTCCATGCGAAACAAATGATGTAGCTTCAAATCAATGCGAAGTAGAAGGCTTAGCATCAAATCCATGCGAAACAAATGGTTTAGCTAGAAATGCTTGTGATATACATTATTTAGCTACAACTGCATGTGAAACAAACGAGTTAGCTTCAAATCCATGCGATACACACCATTTAGCTTCAAATCAATGCGATGTAGAAGGTTTAGCTTCAAATCCATGCGAAACAAATGATATAGCTTCAAACACTTGTGGTGTAAGTGATATAGCTTCAAAAGAAAGACAAATCAAACGAGTTAGCTTCAAAATCCACGCGATACACATGATTTAGCTTCAAATACTAGCGATATAAGTGATGTAGTTTCAACTGCAGGCGAACCGAACGAGTTAGTTTCAAATCCATGCGAAACACATGATTTAGCTTCAAATCAATTCGAAGGACAAGGCTTAGATTCAAATCCATGCGAAACAAATGATTTAGCTTCAAATGAATGCGATGTAGAAGGTTTGCTTCAAATCCATGCGATACACAAGATTTAGCTTCAAATCAATGCGATGTAGCAGGTTCAGTTTCAAATCCGTGCGATATAAGTGATATAGCTTCAAAAGCAGGAGAAACAAACGAGTTAGCTTCAATTCCATGCGAAGCAAATGATTTAGCTTCAAATCAATGCGATGTCGAAGGTTTAGCTTCAAATCAATAAGAGGTAGAAGGTTTAGCTTCAAATCGATAGAATATAGAAGGTTTAGCTTCAAATCAATGCGATGTAGAAGGTTTAGCTTCAAATCCATACGAAACACATGATTTAGCTTCAAATCAATTCGAAAGACAAGGATTAGACTTAAATCCATGCGAAGCAAATGATTTAGCTTCAAATGAATGCGAAGTAGAAGGCTCAGCATCAAATCCATGCGAAACACATGATTAAGCTTCACATCAAAGCGATGTAGATGGTTTGCTTCAAATCCATGCGATACACAAGATTTAGCTTCAAATCAATGCGATGTAGTAGGTTCAGCTTCAAATCCATGCGATATAAGTGATATAGCTTCAAAAGCAGGAGGAACAAACGAGGTGGCTTCAATTCCATGCGAAACAAATGATTTAGCTTCAAATCAATGCGAAGTAGAAGGCGTAGCTTCAAATCCATGCGAAACAAATGGTTTAGCTACAAATACTTGTGATATACATTATTTAGCTACAACTGCATGCGAAACAAACGAGTTAGCTTCAAATCCATGCGAACCACATGATTTGGCTGCAAATCAATGCGATGTTGAAGGTTTAGCTTCAAATCCATGCGAAACAAATGATATAGCTTCAAACACTTGTGGTGTAAGTGATATAGCTTCAAAAGAAAGACAAATCAAACGAGTTAGCTTCAAAATCCACGCGATACACATGATTTAGCTTCAAATACTAGCGATATAAGTGATGTAGATTCAACTGCAGGCGAACCGAACGAGTTAGTTTCAAATCCATGCGAAACACATGATTTAGCTTCAAATCAATTCGAAGGACAAGGCTTAGATTCAAATCCATGCGAAACAAATGATTTAGCTTCAAATGAATGCAAAGTAGAAGGCTTTGCTTAAAATCCATGCGAATCAAATGGTTTAGCTTCAAATGCTTGTGATATACGTTATTTTGATTTAACTGCATGCGCAACAAACGAGTTAGCTTCAAATCCATGCGAAACACATGATTTAGCTGCAATTCAATGCGATGTAGAAAGTTTAGCTTCAAATCCATGCGAAACAAATGATATAGCTTCAAACACTTGTGGTGTAAGTGATATAGCTTCAAATGAATGCTAATCAAACGTGTTAGCTTCAAAATCCACGCGATACACATGTTTAGCTTCAAATCAATGCGATGTAGAAGGTTTAGCTTCATATCCAAGCGAAACACATGATTTAGCTTCAAATACTTGCGATATAAGTGATATAGCTTCAAAAGCAGGAGGAACAAACGAGGTAGCTTCAATTCCATGCGAAACAAATGATTTAGCTTCAAATCAATGCGAAGTAGAAGGCTTAGCCTCAAATCCATGCGAACAAATGGTTTAGCTAGAAATGCTTGTGATATACAGTATTTAGCTACAACTGCATGTGAATCAAACGAGTTAGCTTCAAATCCATGCGATACACACGATTTAGCTTCAAATCAATGCGATGTAGAAGGTTTAGCTTCAAATCCAAGCGAAACACATGATTTAGCTTCAAATACTTGCGATATAAGTGATCTAGCTTCAAATACAGGCGAAACGAACGAGTTAGGTTCAAATCCATGCGAAACACATGATTCAAATGCAAATCAATGCGAAGTAGAAGGTTTAGCTTCCAATCCATGCCAAACACATGATTTAGATTCAAATCCATGGGATGTAGAAGGTTTAGCTTCAAATCCATGCGAAACACATTATTTAGCTGCAAATCAGTGCGATGTAGTAGGTTCAGCTTCAAATCCATGCGGCACATATGATTTAGCTTCAAATACTTGCGATATAAGTGATATAGTTTCAAATGGAGGCGAAACAAACGAGTTAGCTTCAAATCCATGCGAAACACACAATTTAGCTTCAAATCAATGCGATGTAGAAGGTTTAGCTTCAAATCCATGCAAAACATATGATTTAACGTCGAATTAATGCGAAGTAGAAGGCGTAGCTTCAAATCCATGCGAAACAAATGGTTTAGCTACAAATGCTTGTGATATACATTATTTAGCTACAACTGCATGCCAAACTAACGAGTTAGCTTCAAATCCATGCCAAACACATAATTTAGATTCAAATCCATGGAATGTAGAAGGCTTAGCTACAAATCCATGCGAAACACATTATTTATCTGCAAATCAGTGCGAAGTTGAAGGCTCAGGTTCAAATCCATGCGATTGAAATGGTTCATTTTCAAATGCTTGTGAAAGACATGATTTAGCTTCAAATACTTGTGAAAGACATGATTTAGCTTCAACTGCATGCGAAACACACAATTTAGCTTCAAATCAATGCGATGTAGAAGGTTTAGCTTCAAATCCATGCGAAACAAATGGTTTAGCTAGAAATGCTTGTGATATACAGTATTTAGCTACAACTGCATGTGAATCAAACGAGTTAGCTTCAAATCCATGCGATACACACGATTTAGCTTCAAATCAATGCGACGTAGAAGGTTTAGCTTCAAATCCAAGCGAAACACATGATTTAGCTTCAAATACTTGCGATATAAGTGATCTAGCTTCAAATACAGGCGAAACGAACGAGTTAGGTTCAAATCCATGCGAAACACATGATTCAAATGCAAATCAATGCGAAGTAGAAGGTTTAGCTTCAAATCCATGCCAAACACATGATTTAGATTCAAATCCATGGGATGTAGAAGGTTTAGCTTCAAATCCATGCGAAACACATTATTTAGCTGCAAATCAGTGCGATGTAGTAGGTTCAGCTTCAAATCCATGCGGCACATATGATTTAGCTTCAAATACTTGCGATATAAGTGATATAGTTTCAAATGGAGGCGAAACAAACGAGTTAGCTTCAAATCCATGCGAAACACATAATTTGGCCTGCAAATCAATGCGATATAGAAGGTTTAGCTTCAAATCCATGCGATACACAAGTTTTAGCTCCAAATCAATGCGATGAAGTAGGTTCAGCTTCAAATCCATGCGACACATATGATTTAGCATCAAATACTTGCGATATAAGTGATAGAGCTTCAAAAGCAGGAGGAACAAACGAGGTAGCTTCAATTCCATGCGAAACAAATGATGTAGCTTCAAATCAATGCGAAGTAGAAGGCTTAGCATCAAATCCATGCGAAACAAATGGTTTAGCTAGAAATGCTTGTGATATACATTATTTAGCTACAACTGCATGTGAAACAAACGAGTTAGCTTCAAATCCATGCGATACACACGATTTAGCTTCAAATCAATGCGATGTAGAAGGTTTAGCTTCAAATCCATGCGAAACAAATGATATAGCTTCAAACACTTGTGGTGTAAGTGATATAGCTTCAAAAGAAAGACAAATCAAACGAGTTAGCTTCAAAATCCACGCGATACACATGATTTAGCTTCAAATACTAGCGATATAAGTGATGTAGTTTCAACTGCAGGCGAACCGAACGAGTTAGTTTCAAATCCATGCGAAACACATGATTTAGCTTCAAATCAATTCGAAGGACAAGGCTTAGATTCAAATCCATGCGAAACAAATGATTTAGCTTCAAATGAATGCGATGTAGAAGGTTTGCTTCAAATCCATGCGATACACAAGATTTAGCTTCAAATCAATGCGATGTAGCAGGTTCAGTTTCAAATCCGTGCGATATAAGTGATATAGCTTCAAAAGCAGGAGAAACAAACGAGTTAGCTTCAATTCCATGCGAAGCAAATGATTTAGCTTCAAATCAATGCGAAGTAGAAGGCGTAGCTTCAAATCCATGCGAAACAAATGGTTTAGCTACAAATACTTGTGATATACATTATTTAGCTACAACTGCATGTGAAACAAACGAGTTAGCTTCAAATCCATGCGATACACACGATTTAGCTTCAAATCAATGCGATGTAGAAGGTTTAGCTTCAAATCCATGCGAAACAAATGATATAGCTTCAAACACTTGTGGTGTAAGTGATATAGCTTCAAAAGAAAGACAAATCAAACGAGTTAGCTTCAAAATCCACGCGATACACATGATTTAGCTTCAAATACTAGCGATATAAGTGATGTAGTTTCAACTGCAGGCGAACCGAACGAGTTAGTTTCAAATCCATGCGAAACACATGATTTAGCTTCAAATCAATTCGAAGGACAAGGCTTAGATTCAAATCCATGCGAAACAAATGATTTAGCTTCAAATGAATGCGATGTAGAAGGTTTGCTTCAAATCCATGCGATACACAAGATTTAGCTTCAAATCAATGCGATGTAGCAGGTTCAGTTTCAAATCCGTGCGATATAAGTGATATAGCTTCAAAAGCAGGAGAAACAAACGAGTTAGCTTCAATTCCATGCGAAGCAAATGATTTAGCTTCAAATCAATGCGAAGTAGAAGGCGTAGCTTCAAATCCATGCGAAACAAATGGTTTAGCTACAAATACTTGTGATATACATTATTTAGCTACAACTGCATGTGAAACAAACGAGTTAGCTTCAAATCCATGCGATACACACGATTTAGCTTCAAATCAATGCTATGTAGAAGGTTTAGCTTCAAATCCATGCGAAACAAATGATATAGCTTCAAACACTTGTGGTGTAAGTGATATAGCTTCAAAAGAAAGACAAATCAAACGAGTTAGCTTCAAAATCCACGCGATACACATGATTTAGCTTCAAATACTAGCGATATAAGTGATGTAGTTTCAACTGCAGGCGAACCGAACGAGTTAGTTTCAAATCCATGCGAAACACATGATTTAGCTTCAAATCAATTCGAAGGACAAGGCTTAGATTCAAATCCATGCGAAACAAATGATTTAGCTTCAAATGAATGCGATGTAGAAGGTTTGCTTCAAATCCATGCGATACACAAGATTTAGCTTCAAATCAATGCGATGTAGCAGGTTCAGTTTCAAATCCGTGCGATATAAGTGATATAGCTTCAAAAGCAGGAGAAACAAACGAGTTAGCTTCAATTCCATGCGAAGCAAATGATTTAGCTTCAAATCAATGCGATGTCGAAGGTTTAGCTTCAAATCAATAAGAGGTAGAAGGTTTAGCTTCAAATCGATAGAATATAGAAGGTTTAGCTTCAAATCAATGCGATGTAGAAGGTTTAGCTTCAAATCCATACGAAACACATGATTTAGCTTCAAATCAATTCGAAAGACAAGGATTAGACTTAAATCCATGCGAAGCAAATGATTTAGCTTCAAATGAATGCGAAGTAGAAGGCTCAGCATCAAATCCATGCGAAACACATGATTAAGCTTCACATCAAAGCGATGTAGATGGTTTGCTTCAAATCCATGCGATACACAAGATTTAGCTTCAAATCAATGCGATGTAGTAGGTTCAGCTTCAAATCCATGCGATATAAGTGATATAGCTTCAAAAGCAGGAGGAACAAACGAGGTAGCTTCAATTCCATGCGAAACAAATGATTTAGCTTCAAATCAATGCGAAGTAGAAGGCGTAGCTTCAAATCCATGCGAAACAAATGGTTTAGCTACAAATACTTGTGATATACATTATTTAGCTACAACTGCATGCGAAACTAACAAGTTAGCTTCAAATCCATGCGAAACACATTATTTAGCTGCAAATCAGTGCGATGTAGTAGGTTCAGCTTCAAATCAATGCGGCACATATGATTTAGCTTCAAATACTTGCGATATAAGTGATATAGTTTCAAATGGAGGCGAAACGAACGAGTTAGCTTCAAATTCATGCGAAACAAATGGTTTAGCAACAAATACTTGTGATATACATTATTTAGCTACAACTGCATGCGAAACTAACGAGTTAGCCTCAAATCCATGCGAAACATACGATTTATCTTCAAATCAAGGCGATGTAGAAGGTTTAGCTTCGAATCAATAAGAGGTAGAAGGCTTAGCTTCAAATCAATAGAATATAGTAGGTTTAGCTTCAAATCAATGCGATGTAGAAGGTTCAGCTTCAAATCCATGCGACACATATGATTTAGCTTCAAATAAATGCGATGTAGTAGGTTCAGCTTCAAATCCATGCGATATAAGTGATATAGCTTCAAAAGCAGGAGGAACAAACGAGGTGGCTTCAATTCCATGCGAAACAAATGATTTAGCTTCAAATCAATGCGAAGTAGAAGGCGTAGCTTCAAATCCATGCGAAACAAATGGTTTAGCTACAAATACTTGTGATATACATTATTTAGCTACAACTGCATGCGAAACAAACGAGTTAGCTTCAAATCCATGCGAACCACATGATTTGGCTGCAAATCAATGCGATGTTGAAGGTTTAGCTTCAAATCCATGCGAAACAAATGATATAGCTTCAAACACTTGTGGTGTAAGTGATATAGCTTCAAAAGAAAGACAAATCAAACGAGTTAGCTTCAAAATCCACGCGATACACATGATTTAGCTTCAAATACTAGCGATATAAGTGATGTAGATTCAACTGCAGGCGAACCGAACGAGTTAGTTTCAAATCCATGCGAAACACATGATTTAGCTTCAAATCAATTCGAAGGACAAGGCTTAGATTCAAATCCATGCGAAACAAATGATTTAGCTTCAAATGAATGCAAAGTAGAAGGCTTTGCTTAAAATCCATGCGAATCAAATGGTTTAGCTTCAAATGCTTGTGATATACGTTATTTTGATTTAACTGCATGCGCAACAAACGAGTTAGCTTCAAATCCATGCGAAACACATGATTTAGCTGCAATTCAATGCGATGTAGAAAGTTTAGCTTCAAATCCATGCGAAACAAATGATATAGCTTCAAACACTTGTGGTGTAAGTGATATAGCTTCAAATGAATGCTAATCAAACGTGTTAGCTTCAAAATCCACGCGATACACATGTTTAGCTTCAAATCAATGCGATGTAGAAGGTTTAGCTTCATATCCAAGCGAAACACATGATTTAGCTTCAAATACTTGCGATATAAGTGATATAGCTTCAAAAGCAGGAGGAACAAACGAGGTAGCTTCAATTCCATGCGAAACAAATGATTTAGCTTCAAATCAATGCGAAGTAGAAGGCTTAGCCTCAAATCCATGCGAACAAATGGTTTAGCTAGAAATGCTTGTGATATACAGTATTTAGCTACAACTGCATGTGAATCAAACGAGTTAGCTTCAAATCCATGCGATACACACGATTTAGCTTCAAATCAATGCGATGTAGAAGGTTTAGCTTCAAATCCAAGCGAAACACATGATTTAGCTTCAAATACTTGCGATATAAGTGATCTAGCTTCAAATACAGGCGAAACGAACGAGTTAGGTTCAAATCCATGCGAAACACATGATTCAAATGCAAATCAATGCGAAGTAGAAGGTTTAGCTTCCAATCCATGCCAAACACATGATTTAGATTCAAATCCATGGGATGTAGAAGGTTTAGCTTCAAATCCATGCGAAACACATTATTTAGCTGCAAATCAGTGCGATGTAGTAGGTTCAGCTTCAAATCCATGCGGCACATATGATTTAGCTTCAAATACTTGCGATATAAGTGATATAGTTTCAAATGGAGGCGAAACAAACGAGTTAGCTTCAAATCCATGCGAAACACACAATTTAGCTTCAAATCAATGCGATGTAGAAGGTTTAGCTTCAAATCCATGCAAAACATATGATTTAACGTCGAATTAATGCGAAGTAGAAGGCGTAGCTTCAAATCCATGCGAAACAAATGGTTTAGCTACAAATGCTTGTGATATACATTATTTAGCTACAACTGCATGCCAAACTAACGAGTTAGCTTCAAATCCATGCCAAACACATAATTTAGATTCAAATCCATGGAATGTAGAAGGCTTAGCTACAAATCCATGCGAAACACATTATTTATCTGCAAATCAGTGCGAAGTTGAAGGCTCAGGTTCAAATCCATGCGATTGAAATGGTTCATTTTCAAATGCTTGTGAAAGACATGATTTAGCTTCAAATACTTGTGAAAGACATGATTTAGCTTCAACTGCATGCGAAACACACAATTTAGCTTCAAATCAATGCGATGTAGAAGGTTTAGCTTCAAATCCATGCGAAACAAATGGTTTAGCTAGAAATGCTTGTGATATATAGTATTTAGCTACAACTGCATGTGAATCAAACGAGTTAGCTTCAAATCCATGCGATACACACGATTTAGCTTCAAATCAATGCGACGTAGAAGGTTTAGCTTCAAATCCAAGCGAAACACATGATTTAGCTTCAAATACTTGCGATATAAGTGATCTAGCTTCAAATACAGGCGAAACGAACGAGTTAGGTTCAAATCCATGCGAAACACATGATTTAGATTCAAATCCATGGGATGTAGAAGGTTTAGCTTCAAATCCATGCCAAACACATGATTTAGATTCAAATCCATGGGATGTAGAAGGTTTAGCTTCAAATCCATGCGAAACACATTATTTAGCTGCAAATCAGTGCGATGTAGTAGGTTCAGCTTCAAATCCATGCGGCACATATGATTTAGCTTCAAATACTTGCGATATAAGTGATATAGTTTCAAATGGAGGCGAACCAAACGAGTTAGCTTCAAATCCATGCGAAACACATAATTTGGCCTGCAAATCAATGCGATATAGAAGGTTTAGCTTCAAATCCATGCGATACACAAGTTTTAGCTCCAAATCAATGCGATGAAGTAGGTTCAGCTTCAAATCCATGCGACACATATGATTTAGCATCAAATACTTGCGATATAAGTGATAGAGCTTCAAAAGCAGGAGGAACAAACGAGGTGGCTTCAATTCCATGCGAAACAAATGATTTAGCTTCAAATCAATGCGAAGTAGAAGGCGTAGCTTCAAATCCATGCGAAACAAATGGTTTAGCTACAAATACTTGTGATATACATTATTTAGCTACAACTGCATGCGAAACAAACGAGTTAGCTTCAAATCCATGCGAACCACATGATTTGGCTGCAAATCAATGCGATGTTGAAGGTTTAGCTTCAAATCCATGCGAAACAAATGATATAGCTTCAAACACTTGTGGTGTAAGTGATATAGCTTCAAAAGAAAGACAAATCAAACGAGTTAGCTTCAAAATCCACGCGATACACATGATTTAGCTTCAAATACTAGCGATATAAGTGATGTAGATTCAACTGCAGGCGAACCGAACGAGTTAGTTTCAAATCCATGCGAAACACATGATTTAGCTTCAAATCAATTCGAAGGACAAGGCTTAGATTCAAATCCATGCGAAACAAATGATTTAGCTTCAAATGAATGCAAAGTAGAAGGCTTTGCTTAAAATCCATGCGAATCAAATGGTTTAGCTTCAAATGCTTGTGATATACGTTATTTTGATTTAACTGCATGCGCAACAAACGAGTTAGCTTCAAATCCATGCGAAACACATGATTTAGCTGCAATTCAATGCGATGTAGAAAGTTTAGCTTCAAATCCATGCGAAACAAATGATATAGCTTCAAACACTTGTGGTGTAAGTGATATAGCTTCAAATGAATGCTAATCAAACGTGTTAGCTTCAAAATCCACGCGATACACATGTTTAGCTTCAAATCAATGCGATGTAGAAGGTTTAGCTTCATATCCAAGCGAAACACATGATTTAGCTTCAAATACTTGCGATATAAGTGATATAGCTTCAAAAGCAGGAGGAACAAACGAGGTAGCTTCAATTCCATGCGAAACAAATGATTTAGCTTCAAATCAATGCGAAGTAGAAGGCTTAGCTTCAAATCCATGCGAACAAATGGTTTAGCTAGAAATGCTTGTGATATACAGTATTTAGCTACAACTGCATGTGAATCAAACGAGTTAGCTTCAAATCCATGCGATACACACGATTTAGCTTCAAATCAATGCGATGTAGAAGGTTTAGCTTCAAATCCAAGCGAAACACATGATTTAGCTTCAAATACTTGCGATATAAGTGATCTAGCTTCAAATACAGGCGAAACGAACGAGTTAGGTTCAAATCCATGCGAAACACATGATTCAAATGCAAATCAATGCGAAGTAGGAGGTTTAGCTTCCAATCCATGCCAAACACATGATTTAGATTCAAATCCATGGGATGTAGAAGGTTTAGCTTCAAATCCATGCGAAACACATTATTTAGCTGCAAATCAGTGCGATGTAGTAGGTTCAGCTTCAAATCCATGCGGCACATATGATTTAGCTTCAAATACTTGCGATATAAGTGATATAGTTTCAAATGGAGGCGAAACAAACGAGTTAGCTTCAAATCCATGCGAAACACATAATTTGGCCTGCAAATCAATGCGATATAGAAGGTTTAGCTTCAAATCCATGCGATACACAAGTTTTAGCTCCAAATCAATGCGATGAAGTAGGTTCAGCTTCAAATCCATGCGACACATATGATTTAGCATCAAATACTTGCGATATAAGTGATAGAGCTTCAAAAGCAGGAGGAACAAACGAGGTAGCTTCAATTCCATGCGAAACAAATGATGTAGCTTCAAATCAATGCGAAGTAGAAGGCTTAGCATCAAATCCATGCGAAACAAATGGTTTAGCTAGAAATGCTTGTGATATACATTATTTAGCTACAACTGCATGTGAAACAAACGAGTTAGCTTCAAATCCATGCGATACACACGATTTAGCTTCAAATCAATGCGATGTAGAAGGTTTAGCTTCAAATCCATGCGAAACAAATGATTTAGCTTCAAATCAATGCGAAGTAGAAGGCGTAGCTTCAAATCCATGCGAAACAAATGGTATAGCTACAAATACTTGTGATATACATTATTTAGCTACAACTGCATGCGAAACAAACGAGTTAGCTTCAAATCCATGCGAACCACATGATTTGGCTGCAAATCAATGCGATGTTGAAGGTTTAGCTTCAAATCCATGCGAAACAAATGATATAGCTTCAAACACTTGTGGTGTAAGTGATATAGCTTCAAAAGAAAGACAAATCAAACGAGTTAGCTTCAAAATCCACGCGATACACATGATTTAGCTTCAAATACTAGCGATATAAGTGATGTAGATTCAACTGCAGGCGAACCGAACGAGTTAGTTTCAAATCCATGCGAAACACATGATTTAGCTTCAAATCAATTCGAAGGACAAGGCTTAGATTCAAATCCATGCGAAACAAATGATTTAGCTTCAAATGAATGCAAAGTAGAAGGCTTTGCTTAAAATCCATGCGAATCAAATGGTTTAGCTTCAAATGCTTGTGATATACGTTATTTTGATTTAACTGCATGCGCAACAAACGAGTTAGCTTCAAATCCATGCGAAACACATGATTTAGCTGCAATTCAATGCGATGTAGAAAGTTTAGCTTCAAATCCATGCGAAACAAATGATATAGCTTCAAACACTTGTGGTGTAAGTGATATAGCTTCAAATGAATGCTAATCAAACGTGTTAGCTTCAAAATCCACGCGATACACATGTTTAGCTTCAAATCAATGCGATGTAGAAGGTTTAGCTTCATATCCAAGCGAAACACATGATTTAGCTTCAAATACTTGCGATATAAGTGATATAGCTTCAAAAGCAGGAGGAACAAACGAGGTAGCTTCAATTCCATGCGAAACAAATGATTTAGCTTCAAATCAATGCGAAGTAGAAGGCTTAGCTTCAAATCCATGCGAACAAATGGTTTAGCTAGAAATGCTTGTGATATACAGTATTTAGCTACAACTGCATGTGAATCAAACGAGTTAGCTTCAAATCCATGCGATACACACGATTTAGCTTCAAATCAATGCGATGTAGAAGGTTTAGCTTCAAATCCAAGCGAAACACATGATTTAGCTTCAAATACTTGCGATATAAGTGATCTAGCTTCAAATACAGGCGAAACGAACGAGTTAGGTTCAAATCCATGCGAAACACATGATTCAAATGCAAATCAATGCGAAGTAGGAGGTTTAGCTTCCAATCCATGCCAAACACATGATTTAGATTCAAATCCATGGGATGTAGAAGGTTTAGCTTCAAATCCATGCGAAACACATTATTTAGCTGCAAATCAGTGCGATATAGTAGGTTCAGCTTCAAATCCATGCGGCACATATGATTTAGCTTCAAATACTTGCGATATAAGTGATATAGTTTCAAATGGAGGCGAAACAAACGAGTTAGCTTCAAATCCATGCGAAACACATAATTTGGCCTGCAAATCAATGCGATATAGAAGGTTTAGCTTCAAATCCATGCGATACACAAGTTTTAGCTCCAAATCAATGCGATGAAGTAGGTTCAGCTTCAAATCCATGCGACACATATGATTTAGCATCAAATACTTGCGATATAAGTGATAGAGCTTCAAAAGCAGGAGGAACAAACGAGGTAGCTTCAATTCCATGCGAAACAAATGATGTAGCTTCAAATCAATGCGAAGTAGAAGGCTTAGCATCAAATCCATGCGAAACAAATGGTTTAGCTAGAAATGCTTGTGATATACATTATTTAGCTACAACTGCATGTGAAACAAACGAGTTAGCTTCAAATCCATGCGATACACACGATTTAGCTTCAAATCAATGCGATGTAGAAGGTTTAGCTTCAAATCCATGCGAAACAAATGATATAGCTTCAAACACTTGTGGTGTAAGTGATATAGCTTCAAAAGAAAGACAAATCAAACGAGTTAGCTTCAAAATCCACGCGATACACATGATTTAGCTTCAAATCAATGCGATGTAGAAGGTTTAGCTTCATATCCAAGCGAAACACATGATTTAGCTTCAAATACTTGCGATATAAGTGATATAGCTTCAAAAGCAGGGGGAACAAACGAGGTAGCTTCAATTCCATGCGAAACAAATGATTTAGCTTCAAATCAATGCGAAGTAGAAGGCTTAGCTTCAAATCCATGCGAACAAATGGTTTAGCTAGAAATGCTTGTGATATACAGTATTTAGCTACAACTGCATGTGAATCAAACGAGTTAGCTTCAAATCCATGCGATACACATGATTTAGCTTCAAATACTTACGATATAAGTGATGTAGATTCAACTGCAGGCGAAACGAACGAGTTTGCTTCAAATCCATGCGGAACACATAATTTAGCTGCAAATCAATGTGATGTAGAAGGTTTAGCTTCAAATCCATGCGATACACAAGATTTAGCTTCAAATCAATGCGATGTAGAAGGTTCAGCTTCAAATCCATGCGACACATATGATTTAGCTTCAAATACTTGTGATATAAGTGATCTAGCTTCAAATACAGGCAAAATGAACGACATAGCTTCAAATCCATGCGAAGCACATGATTCAGCTGCAAATCAATGCGATGTAGAAGGTTTTGCTTGAAATCCATGCCAAACACATGATTTAGCTTCAAATCAATGCAATGTAGAAGGTTTATCTTCAAATCCTTGCGAAACACATTATTTAGCTGCAAATCAGTGCGAAGTAGAAGGGTCGGGTTCAAATCAATGCGATTCAAATGGTTCATCTTCAATTACTTGTGAAAGACATGATTTAGCTTCAACTGCATGAGAAACAAATGATTTAGCTTCAAATCAATGCGATGTAGAAGGTTTAGCTTCAAATCCATGCAAAACACGTGATTTAACTTCCAATTAATGCGAAGTAGAAGGCTTAGCTTCAAATCCATGCGAATCAAATGGTTTAGCTTCAAATACTTGTGATATACGTTATTTAGTTTTAACTGCATGCGCAACGAACGAGTTAGCATCAAACCCATGCGAAACACATGATTTAGCTTAAAATCAATGCGATGAAGAAGGTTTAGCTTCAAATCCATGCGAAAGAAATGATATAGCTTCAAACACTTGGGGTATAAATGATATAGCTTCAAATGAAGACTAATCAAACGAGTTAGCTTCACAATCCACGCGATACACATGATTTAGCTTCAAATACTAGCGCTATACGTGATGTAGATTTAACTGCAGGCGAAAAAATCGAGTTAGCTTCAAATCCATGGGAAACACATGATTTAGCTACAAATCAATGCGATGTAGAAGTTTTACCTTCAAAACAATAAGAGGTAGAATGTTTAGCTACAAATCAATAGAATGTAGAAGGTTTAGCTTCAAATCAATGCGATGTAGAAGGTTCAGCTTCAAATCCATGCGACATAAGTGATATAGCTTCAAAAGCAGGAGGAACAAACGAGGTAGCTTCAATTCCATGCGAAACAAATGATTTAGCTTCAAATCAATGCGAAGTAGAAGGCGTAGCTTCAAATCCATGCGAAACAAATGGTTTAGCTACAAATACTTGTGATATACATTATTTAGCTACAACTGCATGCGAAACTAACAAGTTAGCTTCAAATCCATGCGAAACACATTATTTAGCTGCAAATCAGTGCGATGTAGTAGGTTCAGCTTCAAATCAATGCGGCACATATGATTTAGCTTCAAATACTTGCGATATAAGTGATATAGTTTCAAATGGAGGCGAAACGAACGAGTTAGCTTCAAATTCATGCGCAACAAATGGTTCAGCAACAAATACTTGTGATATACATTATTTAGCTACAACTGCATGCGAAACTAACGAGTTAGCCTCAAATCCATGCGAACCACATGATTTGGCTGCAAATCAATGCGATGTAGTAGGTTCAGCTTCAAATCAATGCGGCACATATGATTTAGCTTCAAATACTTGCGATATAAGTGATATAGTTTCAAATGGAGGCGAAACAAACGAGTTAGCTTCAAATCCATGCGAAACACATAATTTGGCCTGCAAATCAATGCGATATAGAAGGTTTAGCTTCAAATCCATGCGATACACAAGTTTTAGCTCCAAATCAATGCGATGAAGTAGGTTCAGCTTCAAATCCATGCGACACATATGATTTAGCATCAAATACTTGCGATATAAGTGATATAGCTTCAAAAGCAGGAGGAACAAACGAGGTAGCTTCAATTCCATGCGAAACAAATGATGTAGCTTCAAATCAATGCGAAGTAGAAGGCTTAGCTTCAAATCCATGCGAAACAAATGGTTTAGCTAGAAATGCTTGTGATATACATTATTTAGCTACAACTGCATGTGAAACAAACGAGTTAGCTTCAAATCCATGCGATACACATGATTTAGCTTCAAATACTTACGATATAAGTGATGTAGATTCAACTGCAGGCGAAACGAACGAGTTTGCTTCAAATCCATGCGGAACACATAATTTAGCTGCAAATCAATGTGATGTAGAAGGTTTAGCTTCAAATCCATGCGATACACAAGATTTAGCTTCAAATCAATGCGATGTAGAAGGTTCAGCTTCAAATCCATGCGACACATATGATTTAGCTTCAAATACTTGTGATATAAGTGATCTAGCTTCAAATACAGGCAAAATGAACGACATAGCTTCAAATCCATGCGAAGCACATGATTCAGCTGCAAATCAATGCGATGTAGAAGGTTTTGCTTGAAATCCATGCCAAACACATGATTTAGCTTCAAATCAATGCAATGTAGAAGGTTTATCTTCAAATCCTTGCGAAACACATTATTTAGCTGCAAATCAGTGCGAAGTAGAAGGGTCGGGTTCAAATCAATGCGATTCAAATGGTTCATCTTCAATTACTTGTGAAAGACATGATTTAGCTTCAACTGCATGAGAAACAAATGATTTAGCTTCAAATCAATGCGATGTAGAAGGTTTAGCTTCAAATCCATGCAAAACACGTGATTTAACTTCCAATTAATGCGAAGTAGAAGGCTTAGCTTCAAATCCATGCGAATCAAATGGTTTAGCTTCAAATACTTGTGATATACGTTATTTAGTTTTAACTGCATGCGCAACGAACGAGTTAGCATCAAACCCATGCGAAACACATGATTTAGCTTAAAATCAATGCGATGAAGAAGGTTTAGCTTCAAATCCATGCGAAAGAAATGATATAGCTTCAAACACTTGGGGTATAAATGATATAGCTTCAAATGAAGACTAATCAAACGAGTTAGCTTCACAATCCACGCGATACACATGATTTAGCTTCAAATACTAGCGCTATACGTGATGTAGATTTAACTGCAGGCGAAAAAAACGAGTTAGCTTCAAATCCATGGGAAACACATGATTTAGCTACAAATCAATGCGATGTAGAAGTTTTACCTTCAAAACAATAAGAGGTAGAATGTTTAGCTACAAATCAATAGAATGTAGAAGGTTTAGCTTCAAATCAATGCGATGTAGAAGGTTCAGCTTCAAATCCATGCGACATAAGTGATATAGCTTCAAAAGCAGGAGGAACAAACGAGGTAGCTTCAATTCCATGCGAAACAAATGATTTAGCTTCAAATCAATGCGAAGTAGAAGGCGTAGCTTCAAATCCATGCGAAACAAATGGTTTAGCTACAAATACTTGTGATATACATTATTTAGCTACAACTGCATGCGAAACTAACAAGTTAGCTTCAAATCCATGCGATACACATTATTTAGCTGCAAATCAGTGCGATGTAGTAGGTTCAGCTTCAAATCAATGCGGCACATATGATTTAGCTTCAAATACTTGCGATATAAGTGATATAGTTTCAAATGGAGGCGAAACGAACGAGTTAGCTTCAAATTCATGCGAAACAAATGGTTTAGCAACAAATACTTGTGATATACATTATTTACCTACAACTGCATGTGAAACTAACGAGTTAGCCTCAAATCCATGCGAAACATACGATTTATCTTCAAATCAAGGCGATGTAGAAGGTTTAGCTTCAAATCAATAAGAGGTAGAAGGCTTAGCTTCAAATCAATAGAATATAGTAGGTTTAGCTTCAAATCAATGCGATGTAGAAGGTTCAGCTTCAAATCCATGCGACACATATGATTTAGCTTCAAATAAATGCGATGTAGTAGGTTCAGCTTCAAATCCATGCGATATAAGTGATATAGCTTCAAAAGCAGGAGGAACAAACGAGGTGGCTTCAATTCCATGCGAAACAAATGATTTAGCTTCAAATCAATGCGAAGTAGAAGGCGTAGCTTCAAATCCATGCGAAACAAATGGTTTAGCTACAAATACTTGTGATATACATTATTTAGCTACAACTGCATGCGAAACAAACGAGTTAGCTTCAAATCCATGCGAACCACATGATTTGGCTGCAAATCAATGCGATGTAGAAGGTTTAGCTTCAAATCCATGCGAAACAAATGATATAGCTTCAAACACTTGTGGTGTAAGTGATATAGCTTCAAAAGAAAGACAAATCAAACGAGTTAGCTTCAAAATCCACGCGATACACATGGTTTAGCTTCAAATACTAGCGATATAAGTGATGTAGATTCAACTGCAGGCGAACCGAACGAGTTAGTTTCAAATCCATGCGAAACACATGATTTAGCTTCAAATCAATTCGAAGGACAAGGCTTAGATTCAAATCCATGCGAAACTAATGATTTAGCTTCAAATGAATGCAAAGTAGAAGGCTTTGCTTAAAATCCATGCGAATCAAATGGTTTAGCTTCAAATGCTTGTGATATACGTTATTTTTATTTAACTGCATGCGCAACAAACGAGTTAGCTTCAAATCCATGCGAAACACATGATTTAGCTGCAATTCAATGCGATGTAGAAGGTTTAGCTTCAAATCCATGCGAAACAAATGATATAGATTCAAACACTTGTGGTGTAAGTGATATAGCTTCAAATGAAGACTAATCAAACGAGTTAGCTTCAAAATCCACGCGATACACATGATTTAGCTTCAAATCAATGCGATGTAGAAGGTTTAGCTTCATATCCAAGCGAAACACATGATTTAGCTTCAAATACTTGCGATATAAGTGATATAGCTTCAAAGCAGGAGGAACAAACGAGGTAGCTTCAATTCCATGCGAAACAAATGATTTAGCTTCAAATCAATGCGAAGTAGAAGGCTTAGCTTCAAATCCATGCGAAACAAATGGTTTTAGCTAGAAATGCTTGTGATATACATTATTTAGCTACAACTGCATGTGAAACAAACGAGTTAGCTTCAAATCCATGCGATACACACGATTTAGCTTCAAATCAATGCGATGTAGAAGGTTTAGCTTCTAATCCAAGCGAAACACATGATTTAGGTTCAAATACTTGCGATATAAGTTATATAGCTTCAATACAGACGAAACAAACGAGTTAGCCTCAAATCCATGCGAAACACACGATTTAGCTACAAATCAATGCGATGTAGAAGGTTTAGCTTCAAATCCGTGCGAAACAAATGATATAGCTTCAAACACTTGTGTGTAAGTGATATAGCTTCAAATGAACGCTAATCAAACGTGTTAGCTTCAAAATCCACGCGATACACATGTTTAGCTTCAAATCAATGCGATGTAGAAGGTTTAGCTTCATATCCAAGCGAAACACATGATTTAGCTTCAAATACTTGCGATATAAGTGATATAGATTCAAAAGCAGGAGGAACAAACGAGGTAGCTTCAATTCCATGCGAAACAAATGATTTAGCTTCAAATCAATGCGAAGTAGAAGGCTTAGTTTCAAATCCATGCGAACAAATGGTTTAGCTACAAATACTTGTGATATACATTATTTAGCTACAACTGCATGTGAGTCAAACGAGTTAGCTTCAAATCCATGCGATACACACGATTTAGCTTCAAATCAATGCGATGTAGAAGGTTTAGCTTCAAATCCATGCGATACACATGATTAAGCTTCAAATCAATGCAATGTAGAAGGTTTATCTTCAAATCCTTGCGAAACACATTATTTAGCTGCAAATCAGTGCGAAGTAGAAGGGTCGGGTTCAAATCAATGCGATTCAAATGGTTCATCTTCAAATACTTGTGAAAGACATGATTTAGCTTCAACTGCATGCGAAACAAATGATTTAGCTTCAAATCAATGCGATGTAGAAGGTTTAGCTTCAAATCCATGCAAAACACGTGATTTAACTTCCAATTAATGCGAAGTAGAAGGCTTAGCTTCAAATCCATGCGAAACACATGATTTAGCTTAAAATCAATGCGATGAAGAAGGTTTAGCTTCAAATCCATGCGAAACAAATGATATAGCTTCAAACACTTGGGGTATAAATGATATAGCTTCAAATGAAGACTAATCAAACGAGTTAGCTTCACAATCCACGCGATACACATGATTTAGCTTCAAATACTAGCGATATAAGTGATGTAGATTCAACTGCAGGCGAAACGATCGAGTTAGCTTCAAATCCATGGGAAACACATGATTTAGCTGCAAATCAATGCGATGTAGAAGTTTTACATTCAAAACTATAAGAGGTAGAATGTTTAGCTACAAATCAATAGAATGTAGAAGGTTTTGCTTCAAATCAATGCGATGTAGAAGGTTTAGCTTCAAATCCATACGAAACACATGATTTAGCTTCAAATCCATTCGAAGGACAAGGCTTAGATTCAAATCCATGCGAAACAAATGATTTAGCTTCAAATCAATGCGATGTAGAAGGTTTAGCAACAAATCCATGCGATACACATGATTTAGCTTAAAATACTTGCGATATAAGTGACATAGTTTCAAATGGAGGCGAAACGAACGAGTTAGCTTCAAATCCATGCGAGACACATGATTTATCTTCAAATCAATGCGATGTAGAAGGTTTAGCTTCAAATCAATAAGAGGTAGAAGGTTTAGCTTGAAATCAATAGAATATACTAGGTTTAGCTCCAAATCAATGCGATGTAGAAGGTTTAGCTTGAAAACCATACGAAACACATGATTTAGTTTCAAATCAATTCGAAGGACAAGGCTTAGATTCAAATCCATGCGAAATAAATGATTTAGCTTCAAATGAATGCGAAGTAGAAGGCTTAGCTTCAAATCCATGCAAAACAAATGGTTTAGCTACAAATACTTGTGATATACATCATTTAGCTACAACTGCATGCTAAACGAACGAGTTAGCTCCAAATCCATGCGATTCACATGATTTAGCTTCAAATCAATGCGATGTAGAAGGTTTAGCTTCAAATCAATGCGATGTAGAAGGTTTAGCTTCAAATCAATTAGAGGTAGAAGGTTCAGCTTCAAATCAATAGAATATAGAAGGTTTAGCTTCAAATCAATGCGATGTAGAAGGTTTAGCTTCAAATCCATACGAAACACATGATTTAGCTGCAAATCAATGCGATGAAGAAGGTGTAGCTTCAAATCCATGCGAAACAAATGATATAGCTTCAAACACTTGGGGTGCAAGTGATATAGCTTCCAGTGAAGACTAATCAAACGAGTTAGCTTCAAAATCCACGCGATACACATGATTTAGCTTCAAATACTAGCGATATAAGTGATGTAGATTCAACTACAGGCGAAATGAACGAGTTAGCTTCAAATCCATGCGAAACACATGATTTAGCTGCAAATCAATGCGATGTAGAAGTTTTAGCTTCAAAACAATAAGAGGTAGAATGTTTAGCTACAAATCAATAGAATGTAGAAGGTTTAGCTTCAAATCAATGCGATGTAGAAGGTTTAGCTTCAAATCCATACGAAACACATGATTTAGCTTCAAATCCATTCGAAGGACAAGGCTTAGATTCAAATCCATGCGAAACAAATGATTTAGCTTCAATTGAATTCGAAGTAGTAGGCTTAGCTTCAAATCCATGCAAAAGAAATTGTTTAGCTACAAATATTTGTGATATACATTATTTAGCTACAACTGCATGCGAAACAAACGAGTTAGCTTCAAATCCATGCGATACACATGGTTCAGCTTCAAATCAATGCGATGTAGAAGGTTCAGCTTCAAATCCATGCCACACATATGATTTAGCTTCAAATACTTGCGATATAAGTGATATAGCTTCAAATACAGGCGAAACGAACGAGTTAGCTTCAAATCCATGCGAAACACATGATTCAGCTGCAAATCAATGCGATGTAGAAGGTTTAGCTTCAAATCCATGCGAAACACATGATTTAGCTTCAAATCAATGCGATGTAGAAGGTTTAGCTTCAAATCCATGCAAAACACGTGATTTAACTTCCAATTAATGCGAAGTTGAAGGCTTAGCTTCAAATCCATGCGAATCAAATGGTTTAGCTTCCAATACCTGTGATATACGTTATTTAGATTTAACTGCATGCGCAACGAACGAGTTAGCTTCAAATCCAAGCGAAACACATGATTTAGCTGCAAATCAATGCGATGAAGAAGGTTTAGCTTCAAATCCATGTGAAACAAATGATATAGCTTCAAACACTTGGGGTGTAAGTGATATAGCTTCCAATGAAGACTAATCAAACGAGTTAGCTTCAAAATCCACGCGATACACATGATTTAGCTTCAAATACTAGCGATATAAGTGATGTAGATTCAACTACAGGCGAAATGAACGAGTTAGCTTCAAATCCATGCGAAACACATGATTTAGCTGCAAATCAATGCGATGTAGAAGTTTTAGCTTCAAAACAATAAGAGGTAGATGGTTTAGCTTCAAATCAATAGAATGTAGAAGGTTTAGCTTCAAATCAATGCGATGTAGAAGGTTTAGCTTCAAATCAATGCGATGTTGAAGGTTTAGCTTCAAATCCATACGAAACACATGATTTAGCTTCAAATCAATTCGACGGACAAGGCTTAGATTCAAATCTATGCGAAACAAATGATTTAGCTTCAAATCAATGCGATGTAGAAGGTTCTGCTTCAAATCCATGCAAAACACATGATTTAACGTCGAATTAATGCGAAGTAGAAAGCGTAGCTTCAAATCCATGCGAAACAAATGGTTTAGTTAAAAATACTTGTGATATACATTATTTAGCTACAACTGCATGCGAAACTAACGAGTTAGCTTCAAATCCATGCGAAACACACGATTTATATTCAAATCCATGGGATGTAGAAGGTTTAGCTACAAATCCATGCGAAACACATTATTTAGCTGCAAATCAGTGCGAAGTACAAGGCTCGGGTTCAAATCAATGCGATTCAAATGGTTCATTTTAAAATACTTGTGAAAGACATGATTTAGCTTCAACTGCATGCGAAACACATGATTCAGCTTCAAATCAATGCGATGTAGAAGGTTTAGCTTCATATCCAAGCGAAACACATGATTTAGCTTCAAATACTTGCGAAACAAATGGTTTAGCTACAAATACTTGTGATATACGTTATTTAGCTACAACTGCATGCGAAACAATCGAGTTAGCTTCAAATCCATGCGAAACACACGATTTAGCTTCAAATACTTGCGATATAAGTGATCTAGCTTCAAATACAGGCGAAACGAACGAGTTAGCTACAAATCCATGCGAAACACATGATTTAGCTTCAAATCCATGGGATGTAGAAGGTTTAGCTTCAAATCCATGGGATGTAGAAGGTTTAGCTTCAAATCCATGCAAAACACGTGATTTAACTTCAAATCCATGGGATGTAGAAGGTTTAGCTTCAAATCCATGCGAAACACATTATTTAGCTGCAAATCAGTTCGAAGTAGAAGTTTCAGGTTCAAATCCATGCGATTCAAATGGTTCATCTTCAAATACTTGTGAAAGACATGATTTAGCTTTAACTGCATGCGAAACAATCGAGTTAGCTTCATATCAATTCGATGTAGAAAGTTTAGCTTCAAATCCATGCGAAACACATTATTTAGCTGCAAATCAGTGCGATGTAGTAGGTTCAGCTTCAAATCCATGAGGCACATATGATTTAGCTTCCAATACTTGCGATATAAGTGATATAGTTTCAATTACCTTCAAATTCATGCGAAACACATGATTTAGCTGCAAATCAATGCGATGTAGAAGGTTTAGCTTCAAATGCATGCGATACACTAGATTTAGCTACAAATCAATGTGATGTAGAAGGTTCTGCTTCAAATCCATACGACACATATGATTTAGCTTCAAATACTTGTGATATAAGTGATATAGCTTCAAAAGCTAGAGGAACAAACGAGGTAGCTTCAATTCCATGCGAAACAAACGATTTAGCTTCAAATCAATGCGAAGTGGAAGGCTTAGCTTCAAATTCATGCGAAACAAATGGTTTAGCTACAAATACTTGTGATATACATTATTTAGCTACAACTGCATGCGAAACAAACGAGTTAGCATCAAATCCATGCGAAACACATGATTAAGCTTTAAATCAATGCGATGTAGATGGTTTGCTTCAAATCCATGCGATACACAAGATTTAGCTTTTAATCAATGCGATGTAGTAGGTTCAGCTTCAAATCCATGTGATATAAGTGATATAGCTTCAAAAGCAGGAGGAACAAACGAGTTAGCTTCAAATCCATGCGAAACAAATGATTTAGCTTCAAATGAATGCGATGTAGAAGGCACAGCATCAAATTCATGCGAAACACATGATTAAGATTCACATCTAAGCGATGTAGATGGTTTGCTTCAAATCCATGCGATACACAGGATTTAGCTTCAAGTCAATGCGATGTAGTAGGTTCAGCTTCAAATCCATGCGATATAAGTGATATAGCTTCAAAAGCAGGAGGTACAAACGAGGTAGCTTCAATTCCATGCGAAACAAATGATTTAGCTTCAAATCAATGCGAAGTAGAAGGCGTAGCTTCAAATCCATGCGAGACAAATAGTTTAGCTACAAATACTTGTGATATTCATTATTTAGCTACAACAGCATGCGAAACTAACGAGTTAGCTTCAAATCCATGCGAAACACACGATTTAGCTTCAAATCAATGCGATGTAGAAGGTTTAGCTTCAAATCCAAGCGAAACACATGATTTAGCTTCAAATCCATGGGATGTAGAAGGTTTAGCTTCAAATCCATGCAAAACACGTGATTTAACTTCAAATCCATGGGATGTAGAAGGTTTAGCTTCAAATCCATGCGAATCACACTATTTAGCTGCAAATCAGTGCGAAGTAGAAGATTCAGGTTCAAATCCATGCGATTCAAATGGTTCATCTTCAAATACTTGTGAAAGACATGATTTAGCTTCAACTGCATGCGAAACAATCGAGTTAGCTTCAAATCAATTCGATGTAGAAAGTTTAGCTTCAAATCCATGCGAAACAACTGGTTTAGCTACAAATACTTGTGATATACATTATTTAGCTACAACTGCATGCGAAACGATCGAGTTAGCTTCAAATTCATTGGAAACACATGATTTAGCTGCAAATCAATGCGATGTAGAAGGTTTAGCTTCAAATCAATGCGATGTAGAAGGTTTAGCTTCAAATCCAAGCGAAACACATGATTTAGCTTCTAATACTTGCGATATAAGTGATCTAGCTTCAAATACAGGCGAAACGAACGAGTTAGCTTCAAATCCATGCGAAACAAATGATTTAGCTTCAAATGAATGCGAAGTAGAAGGCTTATCTTCAAATCCATGCAAAACAAATGGTTTAGCTTCAAATGAATGCGAAGTAGAAGGCTTAGCTTCAATTCCCTGCAAAACAAATGGTTTAGCTACAAATACTTGTGATATACGTTATTTAGCTACAACTGCATGCGTAACGAACGAGTTAGCTTCAAATCCATGCGAAACACATGATTTAGCCTGCAAATCAATGCGATGTAGAAGGTTTAGCTACAAATCCATGCGAAACGAATGATTTAGCTTCAGATACTGGCGATAAAAGTGATACAGCATCAAATGCGTGCGAAACAAACGAGTTAGCTTCAAATCCATGCAAAACACATGATTAAGCTTCAAATCAATGCTATGTAGAAGATTTAGCTCCAAATCCAACCTAAACAAATGATTTAGCTTCAGATCCTTGCGATATAAGTGATATAGCCCCAAATGCAGACGAAACAAACGAGTTAGCTTGAAATCTAAGCGAAAGAAATGATTTCGCCTAAAATCGATGCGATGTAGATGGTTTAGCTTCAAATGCAAGTGAATCACATGATTTAGCTTCAAATCAATGCGATGTAGAAGGTTTAGCTTCAAATCACTAAGAGGTAGAAAGTTTAGCTTCAAATCAATAGAATGTATAAGGTTTAGCTTCAAATCCATGCGAAACACATTATTTAGCTGCAAGTCAGTGCGAAGTAGAAGGCTCAGGTTCAAATCCATGCGATTCAAATGTTTCATCTTCAAATACTTGTGAAAGACATGATTTAGCTTCAACTCCGTGCGAAAAAAACGAGTTAGCTTCAAATCAATGCGAAACACACGATTTAGCTTCAAATCAATGCGATGTAGAAGGTTTAGCTTCAACTCCAAGCGAAAGAAATGATTTAGCTTCTAATACTTGTGATATAAGTGATATAGCTTCAAATACTGGCGAAACGAACGAGCTAGCTTCAAATCCATGCGAAACAAATGATTTAGCTTCAAATCAATGCGAAGTAGAAGGCATAGCTTCAAATCCATGCGAAACAAATGATTTAGCTTCAAATGAATGCGAAGTAGAAGGCTTACCTTCAATTCCATGCAAAACAAATGGTTTAGCTACAAATACTTGTGATATACATTATTTAGCTACAACTGCATGCGAAACGAACGAGTTAGCTTCAAATCTATGCGAAACACATGATTCAGCTGCAAATCAATGCGATGTAGAAGGTTTAGCTTCAAATCCATGCCAAACACATAATTTAGAATCAAATCCATGGGATGTACAAGGTTTAGCTTCAAATCCATGCGAAACACACGATTCAGCTCCAAATCAATGCGATCTAGAAGGTTTAGCTTCAAATGCAAGCGAAACACATGACTTAGCTTCAAATACTTGCGATATAAGCGATCTAGCTTCGAATACAGGCGAAGCACAAGAGTTAGCTTCAAATCCATGCGAAACACATGATTCAGCTGCAAATCAATGCGATGTAGAAGGTTTAGCTTCAAATCCATGCCAAACACATGATTTAGATTGAAATCCATGGGATGTAGAAGGTTTAGCTTCAAATCCATGCGAAACACATTATTTAGCTGTAAATCAGTGCGATGTAGTAGGTTCAGTTTCAAATCCTTGTGGCACTTATGATTCAGCTTCAAATACTTGCGATATAAGTGTTATAGCTTCAAATGGAGGCGAAACGAACGAGTTAGCTTCAAATTCATTGGAAACACATGATTTAGCTGCAAATCAATGCGATGTAGAAGGTTTAGCTTCAAATCAATTAGAGGTAGAAGGATTAGCTTCAAATCCGTGCGGAACAAACGATTGAACTTCAAACACTACGGATAAAGGTGATATAGATTAGCTGCATGCGAATCAAAGGAGTTAGCTTCAAGTCCATGGGAAGCACATGATTTAGCTGCAAATCAATGCGATGTAGGAGGTTTAACTTCAAATCCATGCGAAATAAATGATTTAGCTTCGGATACTTGTTATATAAGTGATATAGCTTCAAATGCAGGGGAAACAAACGAGATAGCTTCAAATCCAAGCGAAACACATGATTTATCTTCAAATCAAAGCGATGTAGAAGGTTTAGCATCAAATCCATGGGAAACAAATGATTTAGCTTCAGATGCTTGCGATATAAGTGATATAGCTTCAAATGATGACGAAACAAACGGGTTAGCTTCAACTCCATGCCAAACACATGATTTAGCTTCACATCAATAATATGTAGCAGGTTTAGCTTCAAATCAATGCGATGTAGAAGTTTTAACTTCACATCCATGCGACACAAATGATTTAGCGTCAGATACTTGCGATATAAGTGATATAGCATCAAATGCAGAGGAAACAAACGAGTTAGCTTCAAATACATGCAAAGCACACGATTAAGTTTCAAATCAATGATATGTAGAAGGTTTAGCTTAAAAAACAATGCGACACAAATTATTTAGCTTCAGATACTTGCGATATGAGTGATATAGCTTCAAAAGCTGGAGGAACAAACGAGGTAGCTTCAATTCCATGCGAAACAAATGATTTAGCTTCAAATCAATGCGAAGTAGAAGGCTTAGCTTCAAATTCATGCCATACACAAGATTTAGCTTAAAATCAATTCGAAGGACAAGGCTTAGATTCAAATCCATGCGAAACACATTTTTCAGCTGCAAATCAATGCGATGTAGAAGGTTTAGCTTCAAATCCATGCCAAACACATGATTTAGAATCAAATCCATGGGATGTAGAAGGTTTAGCTTCAAATCCATGCGAAACACATTGTTTATCTGCAAATCAGTGCGAAGTAGAAGCCTCGGGTTCAAATCAATGCGATTCAAATGGTTCATCTTCAAATACTTGTGAAAGACATGATTTAGCTTCAACTGCATGCAAAACACATGATTTAGCTTCAAATCAATGCGAAACACATGATTTAGCTTCAAATCAATGCGATGTAGAAGGTTTAGCTTGAAATCCATGCAAAACACGTGATTTATCTTCCAATTAATGCGAAGTAGAAGGCTTAGCTTCAAATCCATGCGAATCAAATGGTTTAGCTTCAAATACTTGTGATATACGTTATTTAGAATTAGCTGCATGCGAAACGAACGAGTTAGCTTCAAATCCATGCGAAACACATGATTTAGCTGCAAATCAATGCGATGAAGAAGGTTTAGCTTCAAATCCATGCGAAACAAATGATATAGCTTCAAACACTTGGGGTATAAATGATATAGCTTCAAATGAAGACTAATCAAACGAGTTAGCTTCAAAATCCACGCGATACACATGATTTAGCTTCAAATACTAGCGATATAAGTGATGTAGATTCAACTGCAGGCGAAACGAACGAGTTAGCTTCATATCCATGCGAAACACATGATATAGCTGCAAATAAATACGATGTAGAAGTTTTAGCTTCAAAACAATAAGAGGTAGAAGGTTTAGCTTCAAATCAATAGAGTGTTGAAGGTTTAGCTTCAAATCAATGCGATGTAGAAGGTTTAGCTTCAAATCCATACGAAACACATGATTTAGCTTCAAATCAATTCGAAGGACAAGGCATAGCTTCAAATCCATGCGAATCAAATGGTTCAGATTCCAATACTTGTGATATGCGTTATTTAGATTTAACTGCATGCGCAACGAGCGAGGTTAGCTTCAAATCCATGCGAAACACATGATTTAGCTGCAAATAAATACGATGTAGAAGGTTTAGCTTCAAATCCATGCGAAACAAATGATATACCTTCAAACACGTGAGGTATAAGTGGTATAGCTTCAAATGAAGGCTAATCAAACGAGTTAGCTGCAAAATCCACGCGATACACATGATTTAGCTTCAAATACTAGCGATATAAGTGATGTAGATTCAACTGCAGGGGAAACAAACGTGTTAGCACCAAATCTATGCGAAACAAATGTTTTAGCTTCAAATCAATGCGAAGTAGAAGGCTTAGCTTCAAGTCCATGCGAAACACATGATTTAGCTTCAAATCAATGTGATGTAGAAGGTTTAGCTACAAATCCATGCGAAACGATTGATTTAGCTTCAGATACTGGCGATAAAAGTGATACATCATCAAATGCATGCGAAACAAACGAGTTAGCTTCGAATCTATGCAAAACACACGATTTAGCTTCAAATCAATACGATGTGGAAGGTTTAGCTTCAAATCCATACGAAACACATGATTTAGCTTCAAGTCAATTCGAAGGACAAGGCTTAGATTCAAATCCAAGCTAAACAAATGATTTAGCTTCAGATATTTGCGATATAAGTGATATAGCCTCACATGCAGACGAAACAAACGAGTTAGCTTGAAATCTAAGCGAGAGAAATGATTGAGCTTAAAATCGATGCGATGTAGATGGCTTAGCTTCAAATGCAAGCGAAACACATGATTTAGCTTCAAATCAATGCGATGTAGAAGGTTTAGCTTCAAATCAATAAGAGGTAGAAGATTTAGCTTCAAATCAATAGAATGTAGAAGGTTTAGCTTCAAATCAATGCGATGTGGAAGGTTTAGCTTCAAATCCATACGAAACACATGATTTAGCTTCAAATCAATTCGAAGGACAATGCATAGATTCAAATCCATGCGAAACAAATGATTTAGATTCAAATCAATGTGAAGTAGAAGGCATAGCTTCAAATCAATGCGAAACAAATGGATTAGCTACAAATACTTGTGATATACGTTACTTAGATTTAACTGCATGCGCAACGAACGAGTTAGCTTCAAATCAATGCGAAACACATGATTTAGCTGGAAATCAATGCGATGAAGAAGGTTTAGCTTCCAATCCATGCGAAACAAATGATATAGCTTCAAACACTTGGGGTGTAAGTGACATAGCTTCAAATGAAGACTAATCAAACGAGTTAGCTTCAAAATCCACGCGATACACATGATTTAGCTTCAAATGCTAGCGATATAAGTGATGTAGATTAACTGCAGGCGAAACGAATGAGTTAGCTTCAAATCCATGCGACACACATGATTTAGCTGCAAATCAATGCTCATGTAGAAGGTTTAGCTTCAAAACAATAAGTGGTAGAAGGTTTAGCTTCAAATCAATAGAATGTACAAGGTTTAGCTTCAAATCAATGCGATGTAGAAGGTTTAGCTTCAAATCCATACAAAACACATGATTTAGCTTCAAATACTTGTGATATACATTATTTATCTACAACTGCATGCGAAACGAACGAGTTAGCTACAAATCCATGCGATTCACATGATTTAGCTTCAAATCAATGCGATGTAGAATGTTTAGCTTCAAATCCATGCGATACACAAGATTTAGCTTCAAATCAATGCGATGTAGTATGTTCAGCTTCTAATCCATGCGACACATATGATTTAGCTTCAAATACTTGCGATAGAAGTGATATAGCTTCAAAAGCTGGAGGAACAAACGAGAAAGCTTCTATTCCATGCGAAACAAATTATTTAACTTCAATCAATGCGAAGTAGAAGGCTTAGCTTCAGATCCATGCGAGATAAATGGATTAGCTACAAATACTTGTGATATACATTATTTAGCTACAAATGCATGCGGAACAAACGAGTTTGCTTCAAATCCATGCGAAACATATGATTTAGCTTCAAATCAATGCTATGTAGAAGGTTTAGCTGCAAATCCATGCGACACAGATGATTTAGCTTCAGATAATTGCGATATAAGTAATATAGCTTCAAATGCAGACGAAACAAATGATTTAGCTTCAAATACTCTCGATGTTAGTGATGTAGCCTCAAATGCAGAAGAAAAAAACGAGTTAGCTTGAAATCCATGCGAGACACATGATTTAGCTTCAAATCAATGCGTTGTAGAAGATTTAGCTTCAAATCCATACGAAACACATGATTTAGCTTCAAATCAATTCGAAGGACAAGGCTTATATTCAAATCCATGCGAAACAAATGATTTAGCTTCAAATGAATGCGAAGTAGAAGGCTTAGCTTCAAATCCATGCAAGACAAATGATTTAGCTTCAAATCAATGCGATGTAGTAGGTTCAGCTTCAAATCCATGCTACACATATGATTTAGCTTCAGATACTTGCGATATAAGTGATATAGCTTCAAAAGCTGTAGGAACAAACGAGGTAGTTTCAATTCCATGCGAGACACATGATTTAGCTGCAAATCAATGCGATGAAGAAGGTTTAGGTTCAAATTCATGCGAAACAAATGATATAGGTTCAAACACTTGTGGTGTAAGTGATATAGCTTCAAATGAAGACTAATCAAACGAGTTAGCTTCAAAATCCACGCGATATACATGATTTAGCTTCAAATACTTGCGATATAAGTGATGTAGGTTCAACTGCAGGCGAAATGAACGAGTTAGCTTCAAATCCATGCGAAACACATGATTTAGCTGCAAATCAATGTGATGTAGAAGGTTTAGCTTCAAATCCATGCGATACACAAGATTTAGATTCAAATCAATGCGATGTAGAAGGTTCAGCTTCAAATCCATGCGACATATATGATTTAGCTTCAAATACTTGCGATATAAGTGATATAGCTTCAAAAGCTGGAGGAACAAACGAGGAAGCTTCAATGCCATGCGAAACAAATGATTTAACTTCAAATCAATGCGAAGTAGAAGGCTTAGCTTCAGATCCATGCGATACACAAGATTTAACTTCAAATCAATGCGATGTAGTAGGTTCAGCTTCAAATCCATGCGATATAAGTGATATAGCTTCAAATGCAGATTAATCAAACAAGTTAGCTTCAAGTCCATGCGAAACACACGATTTATCTTCAAATCAATGCGATGTAGAAGGTTTAGTTTCAAATCATTAAGAGGTAGAAGGTTTAGCTTCAAATCAATAGAATATAGTAGGTTTAGCTTCAAATCAATGCGATGTAGAAGGTTTAGCTTCAAATCCATACGTAACACATGATTTAGCTTCAAATCAATTCGAAGGACAAGGCATAGATTCAAATCCATGCGAAACAAATGATTTAGCTTCAAATGAATGCGAAGTAGAAGGCTTAGCTTCAAATCCATGCAAAACAAATGGTTTAGCTACAAATACTTGTGATATACATTATTTAGCTACAACTGCATGCGAAGCAAACGAGTTAGCTTCAAATCCATGCGAAACACATGATTTAGCTGCAAATAAATGCGATGAAGAAGGTTTAGCTTCAAATCCATGCGAAACAAATGATAAAGCTTCAAACTCTTGGGGTGTAAGTGATACAGCTTCAAATGAAGACTAATCAAACGAGTTAGCATCAAAATCCACGCGATACACATGATTTAGCTTCAAATACTAGCGATATAAGTGATGTAGATTCAACTGCAGGCCAAACGAACGAGTTAGCTACAAATGCATGCGAAACACATGATTTAGCTGCAAATCAATGCGATGTAGAAGGTTTAGCTTCAAAACAATAAGAGGTAGAAGGTTTAGCTCCAGATCAATAGAGTGTAGTAGGTTTAGCTTCAAATCAATGCGATGTAGAAGGTTTAGCTTCAAATCCATGCGATACACAAGATATAGCTTCAAATCAATGCGATGTAGTAGGTTCAGCTTCAAATCCATGCGAGACACATGATTTAGCTTCAAATCAATGCGATGTAGAAGGTTTAGCTTCAAATCCACGCGAAACAAATGACTTAGCTTCAAACACTTGGGGAATAAGTGATATAGCTTCAAATGCAGACCAATCAAACGAGTTAGCTTCAAAATCCACGCGATACACATGATTTAGCTTCAAAAACTAGCGATATAACTGATGTAGATTCAACTGCAGGCGAACCGAACGAGTTAGCTTCAAATTCATGCGAAACACATTATTTAGCTGCAAATCAATGCGACGTAGAAGGTTTAGCTTCAAAACAATAAGAGGTAGAAGGTTTAGCTTCAGATCAATAGAGTGTAGTAGGTTTAGCTTCAAATCCATGCAAAACACGTGATTTAATTTCAATTAATGCGAAGTAGAAGGCTTAGCTTCAAATCCATGGAAAACAAATGGTTTAGCTACTAATACTTGTGAGATACATTATTTAGTTACAACTGCATGCGAAACAAACGAGATAGCTTCAAATCCATGCGAGAAACATGATTTAGCTTCAAATCAATGCGATGTAGAAGTTTTAGCTTCAAAACAATAAGAGTAGAAGGTTTAGCTTCAAGTCAATAGAATGTAGAAGGTTTAGCTTCAAATCAATGCGATGTAGAAGGTTTAGCTTCAAATCCATACGAAACACATGATTTAACTTCAAATCAATTCGAAGGACAAGGCTTAGATTCAAATCCATGCGAAACAAATGATTTAGCTTCAAATCAATGCGATGTAGAAGGTTTAGCTATAAATCCATGCGATACACAAGATTTAGCTTCAAATCAATGCGATGTAGTAGGTTCAGCTTCATATCCATGCGACACATATGATTTAGCTTCAAATACTTGCGATATAAGTGATATAGCTTCAAAGCTGGAGGAACAAACGAGGTTGTTTCAATTCCATGCGAAACACATGATTCAGATTCAAATCAATGCGAAGTATAAGGAGTAGCTTCAAATCCATGCAAAACAAATGGTTTAGCTACGAATACTTGTGATATACATTATTTAGCTACAACTGCATGCGAAACAAACGAGTTAGCTTCAAATCCATGCTATATACATGATTTAGCTTCAAATCAATGCGATGTAGAAGGTTCAGTTTCAAATCCATGCGACACATATGATTTAGCTTCAAATACTTGCGATATAAGTGATATAGCTTCAAAGCTGTAGGAACAAACGTGGTAGCTTCAATCCATGCGAGACACTTGATTTAGCTTCAAATCAATGCGATGTAGAAGGTTTAGCTTCAAGTCCAAGCGTAACACATGATTTAGTTTCAAATACTTGCGATATAAGTGATATAGCTTCGAATACAGGCGAAACGTACGAGTTAGCTCCAAATCCATGCGAAACACATGATTCAGCTTCAAATCAATGCGATGTAGAAGGTTTAGCTTCAAGTCCAAGCGTAACACATGATTTAGTTTCAAATACTTGCGATATAAGTGATCTAGCTTCAAATACAGGCGAAACGAACGAGTTAGCTTCAAATCCATGCGAAACACATGATTCAGCTGCAAATCAATGCGATGAAGAAGGTTTAGCTACAAATCAATAGAATGTAGAAGGTTTAGCTTCAAGTCAATGCGATGTAGAAGGTTTAGCTTCAACTCCATGCGATACAAAAGATCTAGCTTCAAATCAATGCGATGTAGAAGGTTTAGCTTCAAATCAATAAGAGGTAGAAGGTTCAGCTTCAAATCAATAGAATATAGAAGGTTTAGCTTCAAATCAATGCGATGTCGAAGGTTAGCTTCAAATCCATGCCATACTCAAGATTTAGTTTCCAATCAATGCAATGTAGAAGGTTTAGCTTCAAATCCATACGAAACACATGATTTAGCTTCAAATCAGTTCGAAGGACAAGGCTTAGATTCAAATCCATGCGAAACAAATGATTTAGCTTCAAATGAATGCGAAGTAGAAGGCTTAGCTTCAAATCCATGCAAAACAAATGGTTTAGCTACAAATGCTTGTGATATACATTATTTAACTACAACTGCATGCGAAACAAACGAGTTAGCTTCAAATCCATGCTATATACATGATTTAGCTTCAAATCAATGCGATGTAGAAGGTTTAGCTTCAAATCCATGCGATGTAGTAGGTTCAGCTTCAAATCCATGCGACACATATGATTTAGCTTCAAATACTTGCGATATAAGTGATATAGCTTCAAAAGCTGTAGGAACAAACGTGGTAGCTTCAATTCCATGCGAGACACTTGATTTAGCTTCAAATCAATGCGATGTAGAAGGTTTAGCTTCAAGTCCAAGCGTAACACATGATTTAGTTTCAAATACTTGCGATATAAGTGATCTAGCTTCAAATACAGGCGAAACGAACGAGTTAGCTTCAAATCCATGCGAAACACATGATTTAGCTGCAAATCAATGCGATGTAGAAGGTTTAGCTTCAAAACAATAAGAGGTAGAAGGTTTAGCTTCAGATCAATAGAGTGTAGTAGGTTTAGCTTCAAATCAATGCGATGTAGAAGATTTAGCTTCAAATCCATACGAAACACATGATTTAGCTTCAAATCAATTCGAAGGACAAGGCTTAGATTCAAATCCATGCGAAACAAATGATCTAGCTTCAAATCAATGCGATGTAGTAGGTTCAGCTTCAAATCCGTGCGACACATATGATTTAGCTTCAAATACTTGCGATATAAGTGATATAGCTTCAAATGCAGACTAATCAAACGAGTTAGCTTCAAAATCCACGCGGTACACATGATTTAGCTTCAAATACTAGCGATATAAGTGATGTAGATTCAACTGCAGGCGAAACGAACGAGTTAGCTTCAAATTCATGCGAAACACATGATTTAGCTGCACATCAATGCGATGTAGAAGGTTTAGCTTCAAAACAATAAGAGGTAGAAGGTTTAGCTTCAAATCAATAGAATGTAGTAGGTTTAGCTTCAAATCAATGCGATGTAGAAGGTTTAGCTTCAAATCCATACGAAACACATGATTTAGCTTCAAATCAATTCGAAGGACAAGGCTTAGATTCAAATCCATGCGAAACAAATGATTTATCTTCAAATGAATGCGAAGTAGAAGGCTTAGCTTCAAATCCATGCGATACACAAGATTTAGATTCAAATCAATGCGATGTAGAAGGTTAAGCTTCAAATCCATGCGACACATATGATTTAGCTTCAAATACTTGCGATATAAGTGATATAGCTTCAAAAGCTGGAGGAACAAACGAGGAAGCTTCAATTCCATGCGAGACACTTGATTTAGCTTCAAATCAATGCGATGTAGAAGGTTTAGCTTCAAGTCCAAGCGTAACACATGATTTAGTTTCAAATACTTGCGATATAAGTGATATAGCTTCGAATACAGGCGAAACGAACGAATTAGCTCCAAATCCATGCGAAACACATGATTCAGCTTCAAATCAATGCGATGTAGAAGGTTTAGCTTCAAATCCATGCCATACTCATGATTTAGCTTCAAATCAATCCGATGTAGTAGGTTCAGCTTCAAATACATGCGACACATATGATATAGCTTCAAATACTTGCGATATAAGTGATGTAGCTTCAAAAGCTGGAGGAACAAACGAGGATGCTTCAATTCCATGCGAAACAAATGATTTAACTTCAAATCAATGCGAAGAAGAATGCTTAGCTTCAGATCCATGCGAAACAAATGGATTAGCTACAAATACTTGTGATATACATTATTTAGCTACAACTGCATGCGGAACAAACGAGTTTGCTTCAAATCCATGCGAGACACATGATTTAGCTCCAAATCAATGCGATGAAGAAGGTTTAGCTTCAAATCCACGCGAAACAAATGACTTAGCTTCAAACACTTGGGGTATAAGTGATATAGCTTCAAATGCAGACTAATCAAACGAGTTACCTTCAAAATCCACGCGATATACATGATTTAGCTCCAAATACTTGCGATATAAGTGACATAGCTTCAAAAGCTGTAGGAACAAACGAGGTAGCTTCAATTCCATGCGCGACACATGATTTAGCTTCAAATCAATGCGATGTAGAAGGTTTAGCTTCAAATCCAAACGAAACACATGATTTAGCTTCAAATCAATTCGAAGGAGAAGGCTTAGATTCAAATCCATGCGAAACAAATGATTTAGCTTCAAATGAATGCGAAGTAGAAGAATTAGCTTCAAATCCAAGCAAAACAAATGGTTTAGCTACAAATACTTGTGATATACATTATTTAGCTACAACTGCATGCGAAACGAACGAGTTAGCTTCAAATCCATGCGAAACACATGATTTAGCTGCAAATCAATGTGATGTAGTAGGTTTAGCTTCAAATCCATGCGATACACATGATTAAGCTTCAAATCAATGCGATGTAGATAGTTTGCTTCAAATCCATGCGATATACAAGATTTAGCTTCAAATCAATGCGATGTAGTAGGTTCCGCTTCAAATCCATGCGATATAAGTGATATAGCTTCAAAAGCAGGAGGAAAAAACGAGTTAGCTTCAAATTTATGCGAAACACACGATTTATCTTCAAATCAATGCGATGTAGAAGGTTTAGCTTCAAATCCATGCGATGCACAAGATTTAGCTTCAAATGAATGCGATGTAGTAGGTTCAGCTACAAATCCATGCGACACATATGATTTAGCTTCAAATACTTGCGATGTAGAAGGTTTTGCTTCAAATCCATGCAAAACACGTGATTTATCTTCCAATTAATGCGAAGTAGAAGGCTTAGCTTCAAATCCATGCGAATCAAATTGTTTAGCTTCACATACTTGTGATATACGTTATTTAGATTTAACTGCATGCGCAACGAACAAGTTAGCTTCTAATCCATGCGAAACACATGATTTAGCTGCAAATCAATGCGATGAAGAAGGATTAGCTTCAAATCCATGCGAAACAAATGATATAGAGTCAAACTCTTGGGGTGTAAGTGATATAGCTTCAAATGAAGTCTAATCAATCGAGTTAGCTTCAAAATCCACGCGATACACATGATTTAGCTTCAAATACTAGCGATATAAGTGATGTAGATTCAACTGCAGGCGAAACGAACGAGTTATCTTCAAATCCATGCGAAACACATGATTTAGCCTCAAATCAATGCGATGTATTAGGTTCAGCTTCAAATCCATGCGATATAAGTGATATAGCTTCAAAAGCAGGAGGAACTAACGAGGTAGCTTCAATTCCATGCAAGACAAATGCTTTAGCTTCAAATCAATGCGAAGTAGAAGGCGTAGCTTCAAATCCATTCGAAACAAATGGTTTAGCTACAAAAACTTGTGATATACATTATTTAGCTACAACTGCATGCGAAACTAACGAGTTAGCTTCAAATCTATACGAAACAAACGATTTATCTTCAAATCAATGCGATGTAGAAGGTTTAGCTTCAAATCAATAAGAGGTAGATGGTTTAGCTTCAAATCAATAGAATATAGAAGGTTTAGCTTCAAATCAATGCGATGTAGAAGGTTTAGCTTCAAATCCATACGAAACACATGATTTAGCTACAAATCAATTCGAAGGACAAGGCTTAGATTCAAATCCATGCGAAACAAATGATTTAGCTTCAAATCAATGCGATGTAGAAGGTTTAGCTTCAAATCCATGCGATACACAAGATTTAGCTTCAAATCAATGCGATGTAGTAGGTTCGGCTTCAAATCCATGCGGCACATATGATTTAGCTTCAAATACTTGCGATATATGTGATATAGTTTCAAATGGAGGCGAAACGAACGAGTTAGCTTCAAATCCATGCGAAACACATGATATAGCTGCTAACCAATGTGATGTAGAAGGTTTAGCTTCAAATCCATGCGATACACAAGATTTAGCTTCAAATCAATGCGATGTAGTAGGTTCAGCTTCAAATCCATGCGACACATATGATTTAGCTTCAAATACTTGCGATATAAGTGATATAGCTTCAAAAGCTGTAGGAACAAACGAGGTAGCTTCAATTCCATGCGAGACACATGATATAGCTTCAAATCAATGCGATGTAGAAGGTTTAGCTTCAAATCCATGCGATACACAAGATTTAGCTTCAAATCAATGCGATGTAGTAGGTTCGGCTTCAAATCCATGCGGCACATATGATTTAGCTTCAAATACTTGCGATATATGTGATATAGTTTCAAATGGAGGCGAAACGAACGAGTTAGCTTCAAATCCATGCGAAACACATGATATAGCTGCTAATCAATGTGATGTAGAAGGTTTAGCTTCAAATCCATGCGATACACAATATTTAGCTTCAAATCAATGCGATGTAGTAGGTTCAGCTTCAAATCCATGCGACACATATGATTTAGCTTCAAATACTTGCGATATAAGTGATATAGCTTCAAAAGCTGTAGGAACAAACGAGGTAGCTTCAATTCCATGCGAGACACATGATATAGCTTCAAATCAATGCGATGTAGCAGGTTTAGCTTCATACCCAAGTGTAACACATGATTCAGCTTCAAATATTTGCGATATAAGTGATATAGCTTCAAATACAGGCGAAACGGACGAGATAGCTTCAAATCCATGCGAAACACATGAATCAGCTGCAAATCAATGGAATGTAGAAGGTATAGCTTCAAATCCATGCGAAACACATGATTTAGCTGCAAATCAATGCGATGTAGAAGGTTTAGCTTCAAAACAATAAGAGGTAGAAGGTTTAGCTTCAAATCAATAGAATGTAGAAGGTTTAGCTTCAAATCAATGCGATGTAGAAGGTTTAGCTTCAAATCCATGCGATACACAAGATTTAGCTTCAAATCAATCCGATGTAGTAGGTTCAGCTTCAAATACATGCGACACATATGATATAGCTTCAAATACTTGCGATATAAGTGATATAGCTTCAAAAGCTGGAGGAACAAACGAGGATGCTTCAATTCCATGCGAAACAAATGATTTAACTTCAAATCAATGCGAAGAAGAAGGCTTAGCTTCAGATCCATGCGAAACAAATGGATTAGCTACAAATACTTGTGATATACATTATTTAACTACAACTGCATGCGGAACAAACGAGTTTGCTTCAAATCCATGCGAGACACATGATTTAGCTTCAAATCAATGCGATGAAGAAGGTTTAGCTTCAAATCCACGCGAAACAAATGACTTAGCTTCAAACACTTGGGGTATAAGTGATATAGCTTCAAATGCAGACTACTCAAACGAGTTAGCTTCAAAATCCACGCGATATACATGATTTAGCTCCAAATACTTGCGATATAAGTAACATAGCTTCAAAAGCTGTAGGAACAAACGAGGTAGCTTCAGTTCCATGCGCGACACATGATTTAGCTTCAAATCAATGCGATGTAGAAGGTTTAGCTTCAAATCCAAACGAAACACATGATTTAGCTTCAAATCAATTCGAAGGAGAAGGCTTAGATTCAAATCCATGCGAAACGAATGATTTAGCTTCAAATGAATGCGAAGTAGAAGAATTAGCTTCAAATCCAAGCAAAACAAATGGTTTAGCTACAAATACTTGTGATATACATTATTTAGCTACAACTGCATGCGAAACGAACGAGTTAGCTTCAAATCCATGCGAAACACATGATTTAGCTGCAAATCAATGTGATGTAGTAGGTTTAGCTTCAAATCCATGCGATACACATGATTAAGCTTCAAATCAATGCGATGTAGATAGTTTGCTTCAAATCCATGCGATATACAAGATTTTGCTTCAAATCAATGCGATGTAGTAGGTTCCGCTTCAAATCCATGCGATATAAGTGATATAGCTTCAAAAGCAGGAGGAACAAACGAGTTAGCTTCAAATTTATGCGAAACACACGATTTATCTTCAAATCAATGCGATGTAGAAGGTTTAGCTTCAAATCTATGCGATGCACAAGATTTAGCTTCAAATGAATGCGATGTAGTAGGTTCAGCTACAAATCCATGCGACACATATGATTTAGCTTCAAATACTTGCGATGTAGAAGGTTTTGCTTCAAATCCATGCAAAACACGTGATTTATCTTCCAATTAATGCGAAGTAGAAGGCTTAGCTTCAAATCCATGCGAATCAAATTGTTTTGCTTCACATACTTGTGATATACGTTATTTAGATTTAACTGCATGCGCAACGAACGAGTTAGCTTCAAATCCATGCGAAACACATGATTTAGCTGCAAATCAATGCGATGAAGAAGGATTAGCTTCAAATCCATGCGAAACAAATGATATAGCGTCAAACTCTTGGGGTGTAAGTGATATAGCTTCAAATGAAGTCTAATCAATCGAGTTAGCTTCAAAATCCACGCGATACACATGATTTAGCTTCAAATACTAGCGATAAAAGTGATGTAGATTCAACTGCAGGCGAAACGAACGAGTTATCTTCAAATCCATGCGAAACAAATGACTTAGCCTCAAATCAATGCGATGTAGTAGGTTCAGCTTCAAATCCATACGATATAAGTGATATAGCTTCAAAAGCAGGAGGAACAAACGAGGTAGCTTCAATTCCATGCAAGACAAATGCATTAGCTTCAAATCAATGCGAAGTAGAAGGCGTAGCATCAAATCCATTCGAAACAAATGGTTTAGCTACAAAAACTTGTGATATACATTATTTAGCTACAACTGCATGCGAAACTAACGAGTTAGCTTCAAATCTATACGAAACAAACGATTTATCTTCAAATCAATGCGATGTAGAAGGTTTAGCTTCAAATCAATAAGAGGTAGAAGGTTTAGCTTCAATCAATAGAATATAGAAGGTTTAGCTTCAAATCAATGCGATGTAGAAGGTTTAGCTTCAAATCCATACAAAACACATGATTTAGCTACAAATCAATTCGAAGGACAAGGCTTAGATTCAAATCCATGCGAAACAAATGATTTAGCTTCAAATCAATGCGATGTAGAAGGTTTAGCTTCAAATCCATGCGATACACAAGATTTAGCTTCAAATCAATGCGATGTAGTAGGTTCGGCTTCAAATCCATGCGGCACATATGATTTAGCTTCAAATACTTGCGATATATGTGATATAGTTTCAAATGGAGGCGAAACGAACGAGTTAGCTTCAAATCCATGCGAAACACATGATATAGCTGCTAATCAATGTGATGTAGAAGGTTTAGCTTCAAATCCATGCGATACACAAGATTTAGCTTCAAATCAATGCGATGTAGTAGGTTCAGCTTCAAATCCATGCGACACATATGATTTAGCTTCAAATACTTGCGATATAAGTGATATAGCTTCAAAAGCTGTAGGAACAAACGAGGTAGCTTCAATTCCATGCGAGACACATGATATAGCTTCAAATGAATGCGATGTAGAAGGTTTAGCTTCAAATCCATGCGATACACAAGATTTAGCTTCAAATCAATGCGATGTAGTAGGTTCGGCTTCAAATCCATGCGGCACATATGATTTAGCTTCAAATACTTGCGATATATGTGATATAGTTTCAAATGGAGGCGAAACGAACGAGTTAGCTTCAAATCCATGCGAAACACATGATATAGCTGCTAATCAATGTGATGTAGAAGGTTTAGCTTCAAATCCATGCGATACACAAGATTTAGCTTCAAATCAATGCGATGTAGTAGGTTCAGCTTCAAATCCACGCGACACATATGATTTAGCTTCAAATACTTGCGATATAAGTGATATAGCTTCAAAAGCTGTAGGAACAAACGAGGTAGCTTCAATTCCATGCGAGACACATGATATAGCTTCAAATCAATGCGATGTAGCAGGTTTAGCTTCATACCCAAGTGTAACACATGATTTAGCTTCAAATATTTGCGATATAAGTGATATAGCTTCAAATACAGGCGAAACGGACGAGATAACTTCAAATCCATGCGAAACACATGAATCAGCTGCAAATCAATGGAATGTAGAAGGTATAGCTTCAAATCCATGGGAAACACATGATTTAGCTGCAAATCAATGCGATGTAGAAGGTTTAGCTTCAAAACAATAAGAGGTAGAAGGTTTAGCTTCAAATCAATAGAATGTAGAAGGTTTAGCTTCAAATCAATGCGATGTAGAAGGTTTAGCTTCAAATCCATACGAAACACATGATTTAGCTTCAAATCAATTCGAAGGACAAGGCTTAGATTCAAATCCATGCGATACACATGATTTAGCTTCAAATCAATGCGATGTGGAAGGTTTAGATTCAAATCCATGCGATACACAAGATTTAGCTTCAAATCAATCCGATGTAGTAGGTTCAGCTTCAAATACATGCGACACATATGATATAGCTTCAAATACTTGCGATATAAGTGATATAGCTTCAAAAGCTGGAGGAACAAACGAGGATGCTTCAATTCCATGCGAAACAAATGATTTAACTTCAAATCAATGCGAAGAAGAAGGCTTAGCTTCAGATCCATGCGAAACAAATGGATTAGCTACAAATACTTGTGATATACATTATTTAACTACAACTGCATGCGGAACAAACGAGTTTGCTTCAAATCCATGCGAGACACATGATTTAGCTTCAAATCAATGCGATGAAGAAGGTTTAGCTTCAAATCCACGCGAAACAAATGACTTAGCTTCAAACACTTGGGGTATAAGTGATATAGCTTCAAATGCAGACTAATCAAACGAGTTAGCTTCAAAATCCACGCGATATACATGATTTAGCTCCAAATACTTGCGATATAAGTGACATAGCTTCAAAAGCTGTAGGAACAAACGAGGTAGCTTCAGTTCCATGCGCGACACATGATTTAGCTTCAAATCAATGCGATGTAGAAGGATTAGCTTCAAATCCAAACGAAACACATGATTTAGCTTCAAATCAATTCGAAGGAGAAGGCTTAGATTCAAATCCATGCGAAACAAATGATTTAGCTTCAAATGAATGCGAAGTAGAAGAATTAGCTTCAAATCCAAGCAAAACAAATGGTTTAGCTACAAATACTTGTGATATACATTATTTAGCTACAACTGCATGCGAAACGAACGAGTTAGCTTCAAATCCATGCGAAACACATGATTTAGCTGCAAATCAATGTGATGTAGTAGGTTTAGCTTCAAATCCATGCGATACACATGATTAAGCTTCAAATCAATGCGATGTAGATAGTTTGCTTCAAATCCATGCGATATACAAGATTTTGCTTCAAATCAATGCGATGTAGTAGGTTCCGCTTCAAATCCATGCGATATAAGTGATATAGCTTCAAAAGCAGGAGGAACAAACGAGTTAGCTTCAAATTTATGCGAAACACACGACTTATCTTCAAATCAATGCGATGTAGAAGGTTTAGCTTCAAATCCATGCGATGCACAAGATTTAGCTTCAAATGAATGCGATGTAGTAGGTTCAGCTACAAATCCATGCGACACATATGATTTAGCTTCAAATACTTGCGATGTAGAAGGTTTTGCTTCAAATCCATGCAAAACACGTGATTTATCTTCCAATTAATGCGAAGTAGAAGGCTTAGCTTCAAATCCATGCGAATCAAATTGTTTAGCTTCACATACTTGTGATATACGTTATTTAGATTTAACTGCATGCGCAACGAACGAGTTAGCTTCAAATCCATGCGAAACACATGATTTAGCTGCAAATCAATGCGATGAAGAAGGATTAGCTTCAAATCCATGCGAAACAAATGATATAGCGTCAAACTCTTGGGGTGTAAGTGATATAGCTTCAAATGAAGTCTAATCAATCGAGATAGCTTCAAAATTCACGCGATACACATGATTTAGCTTCAAATACTAGCGATATAAGTGATGTAGATTCAACTGCAGGCGAAACGAACGAGTTATCTTCAAATCCATGCGAAACAAATGACTTAGCCTCAAATCAATGCGATGTAGTAGGTTCAGCTTCAAATCCATACGATATAAGTGATATAGCTTCAAAAGCAGGAGGAACAAACGAGGTAGCTTCAATTCCATGCAAGACAAATGCATTAGCTTCAAATCAATGCGAAGTAGAAGGCGTAGCATCAAATCCATTCGAAACAAATGGTTTAGCTACAAAAACTTGTGATATACATTATTTAGCTACAACTGCATGCGAAACTAACGAGTTAGCTTCAAATCTATACGAAACAAACGATTTATCTTCAAATCAATGCGATGTAGAAGGTTTAGCTTCAAATCAATAAGAGGTAGAAGGTTTAGCTTCAAATCAATAGAATATAGAAGGTTTAGTTTCAAATCAATGCGATGTAGAAGGTTTAGCTTCAAATCCATACAAAACACATGATTTAGCTACAAATCAATTCGAAGGACAAGGCTTAGATTCAAATCCATGCGAAACAAATGATTTAGCTTCAAATCAATGCGATGTAGAAGGTTTAGCTTCAAATCCATGCGATACACAAGATTTAGCTTCAAATCAATGCGATGTAGTAGGTTCGGCTTCAAATCCATGCGGCACATATGATTTAGCTTCAAATACTTGCGATATATGTGATATAGTTTCAAATGGAGGCGAAACGAACGAGTTAGCTTCAAATCCATGCGAAACACATGATATAGCTGCTAATCAATGTGATGTAGAAGGTTTAGCTTCAAATCCATGCGATACACAAGATTTAGCTTCAAATCAATGCGATGTAGTAGGTTCAGCTTCAAATCCATGCGACACATATGATTTAGCTTCAAATACTTGCGATATAAGTGATATAGCTTCAAAAGCTGTAGGAACAAACGAGGTAGCTTCAATTCCATGCGAGACACATGATATAGCTTCAAATGAATGCGATGTAGAAGGTTTAGCTTCAAATCCATGCGATACACAAGATTTAGCTTCAAATCAATGCGATGTAGTAGGTTCGGCTTCAAATCCATGCGGCACATATGATTTAGCTTCAAATACTTGCGATATATGTGATATAGTTTCAAATGGAGGCGAAACGAACGAGTTAGCTTCAAATCCATGCGAAACACATGATATAGCTGCTAATCAATGTGATGTAGAAGGTTTAGCTTCAAATCCATGCGATACACAAGATTTAGCTTCAAATCAATGCGATGTAGTAGGTTCAGCTTCAAATCCACGCGACACATATGATTTAGCTTCAAATACTTGCGATATAAGTGATATAGCTTCAAAAGCTGTAGGAACAAACGAGGTAGCTTCAATTCCATGCGAGACACATGATATAGCTTCAAATCAATGCGATGTAGCAGGTTTAGCTTCATACCCAAGTGTAACACATGATTTAGCTTCAAATATTTGCGATATAAGTGATATAGCTTCAAATACAGGCGAAACGGACGAGATAACTTCAAATCCATGCGAAACACATGAATCAGCTGCAAATCAATGGAATGTAGAAGGTATAGCTTCAAATCCATGGGAAACACATGATTTAGCTGCAAATCAATGCGATGTAGAAGGTTTAGCTTCAAAACAATAAGAGGTAGAAGGTTTAGCTTCAAATCAATAGAATGTAGAAGGTTTAGCTTCAAATCAATGCGATGTAGAAGGTTTAGCTTCAAATCCATACGAAACACATGATTTAGCTTCAAATCAATTCGAAGGACAAGGCTTAGATTCAAATCCATGCGATACACATGATTTAGCTTCAAATCAATGCGATGTGGAAGGTTTAGATTCAAATCCATGCGATACACAAGATTTAGCTTCAAATCAATCCGATGTAGTAGGTTCAGCTTCAAATACATGCGACACATATGATATAGCTTCAAATACTTGCGATATAAGTGATATAGCTTCAAAAGCTGGAGGAACAAACGAGGATGCTTCAATTCCATGCGAAACAAATGATTTAACTTCAAATCAATGCGAAGAAGAAGGCTTAGCTTCAGATCCATGCGAAACAAATGGATTAGCTACAAATACTTGTGATATACATTATTTAACTACAACTGCATGCGGAACAAACGAGTTTGCTTCAAATCCATGCGAGACACATGATTTAGCTTCAAATCAATGCGATGAAGAAGGTTTAGCTTCAAATCCACGCGAAACAAATGACTTAGCTTCAAACACTTGGGGTATAAGTGATATAGCTTCAAATGCAGACTAATCAAACGAGTTAGCTTCAAAATCCACGCGATATACATGATTTAGCTCCAAATACTTGCGATATAAGTGAGATAGCTTCAAAAGCTGTAGGAACAAACGAGGTAGCTTCAGTTCCATGCGCGACACATGATTTAGCTTCAAATCAATGCGATGTAGAAGGTTTAGCTTCAAATCCAAACGAAACACATGATTTAGCTTCAAATCAATTCGAAGGAGAAGGCTTAGATTCAAATCCATGCGAAACAAATGATTTAGTTTCAAATGAATGCGAAGTAGAAGAATTAGCTTCAAATCCAAGCAAAACAAATGGTTTAGCTACAAATACTTGTGATATACATTATTTAGCTACAACTGCATGCGAAACGAACGAGTTAGCTTCAAATCCATGCGAAACACATGATTTAGCTGCAAATCAATGTGATGTAGTAGGTTTAGCTTCAAATCCATGCGATACACATGATTAAGCTTCAAATCAATGCGATGTAGATAGTTTGCTTCAAATCCATGCGATATACAAGATTTTGCTTCAAATCAATGCGATGTAGTAGGTTCCGCTTCAAATCCATGCGATATAAGTGATATAGCTTCAAAAGCAGGAGGAACAAACGAGTTAGCTTCAAATTTATGCGAAACACACGACTTATCTTCAAATCAATGCGATGTAGAAGGTTTAGCTTCAAATCCATGCGATGCACAAGATTTAGCTTCAAATGAATGCGATGTAGTAGGTTCAGCTACAAATCCATGCGACACATATGATTTAGCTTCAAATACTTGCGATGTAGAAGGTTTTGCTTCAAATCCATGCAAAACACGTGATTTATCTTCCAATTAATGCGAAGTAGAAGGCTTAGCTTCAAATCCATGCGAATCAAATTGTTTAGCTTCACATACTTGTGATATACGTTATTTAGATTTAACTGCATGCGCAACGAACGAGTTAGCTTCAAATCCATGCGAAACACATGATTTAGCTGCAAATCAATGCGATGAAGAAGGATTAGCTTCAAATCCATGCGAAACAAATGATATAGCGTCAAACTCTTGGGGTGTAAGTGATATAGCTTCAAATGAAGTCTAATCAATCGAGATAGCTTCAAAATTCACGCGATACACATGATTTAGCTTCAAATACTAGCGATATAAGTGATGTAGATTCAACTGCAGGCGAAACGAACGAGTTATCTTCAAATCCATGCGAAACAAATGACTTAGCCTCAAATCAATGCGATGTAGTAGGTTCAGCTTCAAATCCATACGATATAAGTGATATAGCTTCAAAAGCAGGAGGAACAAACGAGGTAGCTTCAATTCCATGCAAGACAAATGCATTAGCTTCAAATCAATGCGAAGTAGAAGGCGTAGCATCAAATCCATTCGAAACAAATGGTTTAGCTACAAAAACTTGTGATATACATTATTTAGCTACAACTGCATGCGAAACTAACGAGTTAGCTTCAAATCTATACGAAACAAACGATTTATCTTCAAATCAATGCGATGTAGAAGGTTTAGCTTCAAATCAATAAGAGGTAGAAGGTTTAGCTTCAAATCAATAGAATATAGAAGGTTTAGTTTCAAATCAATGCGATGTAGAAGGTTTAGCTTCAAATCCATACAAAACACATGATTTAGCTACAAATCAATTCGAAGGACAAGGCTTAGATTCAAATCCATGCGAAACAAATGATTTAGCTTCAAATCAATGCGATGTAGAAGGTTTAGCTTCAAATCCATGCGATACACAAGATTTAGCTTCAAATCAATGCGATGTAGTAGGTTCGGCTTCAAATCCATGCGGCACATATGATTTAGCTTCAAATACTTGCGATATATGTGATATAGTTTCAAATGGAGGCGAAACGAACGAGTTAGCTTCAAATCCATGCGAAACACATGATATAGCTGCTAATCAATGTGATGTAGAAGGTTTAGCTTCAAATCCATGCGATACACAAGATTTAGCTTCAAATCAATGCGATGTAGTAGGTTCAGCTTCAAATCCATGCGACACATATGATTTAGCTTCAAATACTTGCGATATAAGTGATATAGCTTCAAAAGCTGTAGGAACAAACGAGGTAGCTTCAATTCCATGCGAGACACATGATATAGCTTCAAATGAATGCGATGTAGAAGGTTTAGCTTCAAATCCATGCGATACACAAGATTTAGCTTCAAATCAATGCGATGTAGTAGGTTCGGCTTCAAATCCATGCGGCACATATGATTTAGCTTCAAATACTTGCGATATATGTGATATAGTTTCAAATGGAGGCGAAACGAACGAGTTAGCTTCAAATCCATGCGAAACACATGATATAGCTGCTAATCAATGTGATGTAGAAGGTTTAGCTTCAAATCCATGCGATACACAAGATTTAGCTTCAAATCAATGCGATGTAGTAGGTTCAGCTTCAAATCCACGCGACACATATGATTTAGCTTCAAATACTTGCGATATAAGTGATATAGCTTCAAAAGCTGTAGGAACAAACGAGGTAGCTTCAATTCCATGCGAGACACATGATATAGCTTCAAATCAATGCGATGTAGCAGGTTTAGCTTCATACCCAAGTGTAACACATGATTTAGCTTCAAATATTTGCGATATAAGTGATATAGCTTCAAATACAGGCGAAACGGACGAGATAACTTCAAATCCATGCGAAACACATGAATCAGCTGCAAATCAATGGAATGTAGAAGGTATAGCTTCAAATCCATGGGAAACACATGATTTAGCTGCAAATCAATGCGATGTAGAAGGTTTAGCTTCAAAACAATAAGAGGTAGAAGGTTTAGCTTCAAATCAATAGAATGTAGAAGGTTTAGCTTCAAATCAATGCGATGTAGAAGGTTTAGCTTCAAATCCATACGAAACACATGATTTAGCTTCAAATCAATTCGAAGGACAAGGCTTAGATTCAAATCCATGCGATACACATGATTTAGCTTCAAATCAATGCGATGTGGAAGGTTTAGATTCAAATCCATGCGATACACAAGATTTAGCTTCAAATCAATCCGATGTAGTAGGTTCAGCTTCAAATACATGCGACACATATGATATAGCTTCAAATACTTGCGATATAAGTGATATAGCTTCAAAAGCTGGAGGAACAAACGAGGATGCTTCAATTCCATGCGAAACAAATGATTTAACTTCAAATCAATGCGAAGAAGAAGGCTTAGCTTCAGATCCATGCGAAACAAATGGATTAGCTACAAATACTTGTGATATACATTATTTAACTACAACTGCATGCGGAACAAACGAGTTTGCTTCAAATCCATGCGAGACACATGATTTAGCTTCAAATCAATGCGATGAAGAAGGTTTAGCTTCAAATCCACGCGAAACAAATGACTTAGCTTCAAACACTTGGGGTATAAGTGATATAGCTTCAAATGCAGACTAATCAAACGAGTTGGCTTCAAAATCCACGCGATATACATGATTTAGCTCCAAATACTTGCGATATAAGTGACATAGCTTCAAAAGCTGTAGGAACAAACGAGGTAGCTTCAGTTCCATGCGCGACACATGATTTAGCTTCAAATCAATGCGATGTAGAAGGTTTAGCTTCAAATCCAAACGAAACACATGATTTAGCTTCAAATCAATTCGAAGGAGAAGGCTTAGATTCAAATCCATGCGAAACAAATGATTTAGCTTCAAATGAATGCGAAGTAGAAGAATTAGCTTCAAATCCAAGCAAAACAAATGGTTTAGCTACAAATACTTGTGATATACATTATTTAGCTACAACTGCATGCGAAACGAACGAGTTAGCTTCAAATCCATGCGAAACACATGATTTAGCTGCAAATCAATGTGATGTAGTAGGTTTAGCTTCAAATCCATGCGATACACATGATTAAGCTTCAAATCAATGCGATGTAGATAGTTTGCTTCAAATCCATGCGATATACAAGATTTTGCTTCAAATCAATGCGATGTAGTAGGTTCCGCTTCAAATCCATGCGATATAAGTGATATAGCTTCAAAAGCAGGAGGAACAAACGAGTTAGCTTCAAATTTATGCGAAACACACGACTTATCTTCAAATCAATGCGATGTAGAAGGTTTAGCTTCAAATCCATGCGATGCACAAGATTTAGCTTCAAATGAATGCGATGTAGTAGGTTCAGCTACAAATCCATGCGACACATATGATTTAGCTTCAAATACTTGCGATGTAGAAGGTTTTGCTTCAAATCCATGCAAAACACGTGATTTATCTTCCAATTAATGCGAAGTAGAAGGCTTAGCTTCAAATCCATGCGAATCAAATTGTTTAGCTTCACATACTTGTGATATACGTTATTTAGATTTAACTGCATGCGCAACGAACGAGTTAGCTTCAAATCCATGCGAAACACATGATTTAGCTGCAAATCAATGCGATGAAGAAGGATTAGCTTCAAATCCATGCGAAACAAATGATATAGCGTCAAACTCTTGGGGTGTAAGTGATATAGCTTCAAATGAAGTCTAATCAATCGAGTTAGCTTCAAAATTCACGCGATACACATGATTTAGCTTCAAATACTAGCGATATAAGTGATGTAGATTCAACTGCAGGCGAAACGAACGAGTTATCTTCAAATCCATTCGAAACACATGATTTAGCCTCAAATCAATGCGATGTAGTAGGTTCAGCTTCAAATCCATGCGATATAAGTGATATAGCTTCAAAAGCAGGAGGAACAAACGAGGTAGCTTCAATTCCATGCAAGACAAATGCTTTAGCTTCAAATCAATGCGAAGTAGAAGGCGTAGCATCAAATCCATTCGAAACAAATGGTTTAGCTACAAAAACTTGTGATATACATTATTTAGCTACAACTGCATGCGAAACTAACGAGTTAGCTTCAAATCTATACGAAACAAACGATTTATCTTCAAATCAATGCGATGTAGAAGGTTTAGCTTCAAATCAATAAGAGGTAGAAGGTTTAGCTTCAAATCAATAGAATATAGAAGGTTTAGCTTCAAATCAATGCGATGTAGAAGGTTTAGCTTCAAATCCATACAAAACACATGATTTAGCTACAAATCAATTCGAAGGACAAGGCTTAGATTCAAATCCATGCGAAACAAATGATTTAGCTTCAAATCAATGCGATGTAGAAGGTTTAGCTTCAAATCCATGCGATACACAAGATTTAGCTTCAAATCAATGCGATGTAGTAGGTTCGGCTTCAAATCCATGCGGCACATATGATTTAGCTTCAAATACTTGCGATATATGTGATATAGTTTCAAATGGAGGCGAAACGAACGAGTTAGCTTCAAATCCATGCGAAACAAATGATTTAGCATCAGATAATTGCGATATAACTGATATAGCTTCAAATGCAGGGGAAACAAACGAGTTAGCTTCAAATCCATGCGAAACACATGATTCAGCTGCAAATCAATGCGATGTAGAAGGTTTATCTTCAAATCCTTGCGAAACACATTATTTAGCTGCAAATCAGTGCGAAGTAGAAGGGTCGGGTTCAAATCAATGCGATTCAAATGGTTCATCTTCAAATACTTGTGAAAGACATGATTTAGCTTCAACTGTATGCGAAACACATGATTTAGCTTCAAATCAACGCGATGTAGAAGGTTTAGCTTCAAATCCATGCAAAACACGTGATTTAACTTCCAATTAATGCGAAGTAGATGGCTTAGCTTCAAATCCATGCGAATCAAATGGTTTAGCTTCAAATACTTGTGATACACGTTATTTAGATTTAACTGCATGCGCAACGAACGAGTTAGCTTCAAATCCATGCGAAACACATTATTTAGCTGCAAATCAATGCGATGAAGAAGGTTTAGCTTCAAATCAGTAGAATGTAGAAGGTTTAGCTTCAAGTCAATGCGATGTAGAAGGTTTAGCTTCAAATCCATGCGAAACAAATGATTTAGCATCAGATACTTGCAATATAACTGAAATAGCTTCAAATGCAGGCGAAACAAACGAGTTAGGATCAAATCCATGCAAAACACATGATTTAGCTTCAAATCAAAGCGATGTGGAAGGTATAGCTTCAAATCCAAGCGAAACACATAATTTATCTTCAAATCAATTCGATGTAGAAGGTTTAGCTTCAAATCCATGCGAAACAAATGATTTAGCAGCAGATACTTGCAATATAACTGAAATAGCTTCAAATGCAGGGGAAACAAACGAGTTAGCATCAAATCCATGCAAAACACATGATTTAGCTTCAAATCAAAGCGATGTGGAAGGTATAGCTTCAAATCCAAGCGAAACACATAATTTATCTTCAAATCAATGCGATGTAGAAGGTTTAGCTTCAAATCCATGCGAAACAAATGATTTAGCATCAGACACTTGGGATATAAGTGATATAGCTTCAAATGCAGACAAATCAAACGAGTTAGCTTCAAAATCCATGCGATACACATCATTTAGATTTAAATCCATGCGAAGTAGAAGGCTTAGCTTCAAATTCATGCGAAACAAATGATTTAGCATCAGATACTTGCGATATAACTGATATAGCTTCAAATGTAGGGGAAACAAACGAGTTAGCATAAAACCCATGCAAAACACACGATTTAGCTTCAAATCAATGCGATGTAGGAGGTTTAGCTTCAAATCCATACGAAACAAATGATTTAGCATCAGATACTTGCAATATATCTGAAATAGCTTCAAATGCAGGCGAAACAAACGAGTTAGGATCAAATCCATGTAAAACACATGATTTAGCTTCAAATCAAAGCGATGTGGAAGGTATAGCTTAAAATCCAAGCGAAACACATGATTTAGCTTCAAATCAATGCGATGGAGAAGGTTTAGCTACAAATCCATGCGAAACAAATGATTTAGCTTCAAATCAATGCGAAGTAGAAGGATTAGCTTCAAATCCATGCGAAACAAATGATTTAGCATCAGATACTTGCGATATAACTGATATAGCTTCAAATGCAGGGGAAACAAACGAGTTAGCATAAAATCCATGCAAAACACATGATTTAGCTACAAATCAAAGCGTTGTAGAAGGTATAGCTTCAAATCCAAGCGAAACGCATAATTTATCGTCAAATCAATGCGATGTAGAAGGTTTAGCTTCAAATCCATGCGAAACAAATGATTTAGCATCCGATACTTGCGATATACCTGAAATAGTTTCAAATGCAGGGGAAACAAACGAGTTAGCATCAAATCCATGCAAAACACATGATTTAGCTTAAAATCAAAGCGATGTGGAAGGTATAGCTCCAAATCCAAGCGAAACACATAATTTATCTTCAAATCAATGCGATGTAGATGGTTTAGCTTCAAATCCATGCGAAACAAATGATTTAGCTTCAAACACTTGCGATATAAGTAATATAGCTTCAAATTCAGGGGAAACAAACGAGTTAGCATAAAATCCATGCAGAACACATGATTTTGCTTCAAAAAATAAGCGATGTAGATGGTTTAGCTTCAAATCCATACGAAACAAATGATTTAGCATCAGATACTTGCAATATAACTGAAATAGCTTCAAATGCAGGGGAAACAAACGAGTTAGCATCAAATCCATGCAAAACACATGATTTAGCTTCAAATCAAAGCGATGTGGAAGGTATAGCTTCAAATCCAAGCGAAACGCATAATTTATCGTCAAATCAATGCGATGTAGAAGGTTAAGCTTCAAATCCATGCGAAACAAATGATTTTGCATCCGATACTTGCAATATAACTGAAATAGCTTCAAATGCAGGGGAAACAAACGAGTTAGCATCAAATCCATGCGAAACACATGATTTAGCTGCAAATCAATGCGATGTAGAAGGTTTAGCTTCAAATCCATACGAAACAAATGATTTAGCAGCAGATACTTGCAATATAACTGAAATAGCTTCAAATGCAGGGGAAACAAACGAGTTAGCATCAAATCCATGCAAAACACATGATTTAGCTTCAAATCAAAGCGATGTGGAAGATATAGCTTCAAATCCATGCGAAACATATAATTTATCTTCAAATCAATGCGATGTAGAAGGTTTAGCTTCAACTCCATGCGAATCAAATAGTTTAGCTTCAAATACTTGTGATATACGTTATTTAGATTTAACTGCATGCGCAACGAACGAGTTAGCTTCAAATCCATGCGAAACATATTATTTAGCGGCAAATACTTTTGATAAACATGATTTAGCTTCAACTGAATGCGAAACAAACGAGTTAGCTTCAAATCCAGGCGAAACATATGATTTAGCAACAAATCAATGCGAAGTAGAAGGCTTAGCTTCAAATCCATGCGACAAAAATGAATTAGCTTCAAATGCTTGCGATATAAATGATGTACCTTCAAATGCAGGCGAAACAAACGTGTTAGCTTCAAATACATGCGAAACACATGATTTAGCTTCAAATTCGTTCGCAACACTTCATTTGGCTTAATATTCATGCGAAACAAATGGTTCAGCTTCAAATACTTGTGATATACATGAATTAGCTTCAACTGCATGTGAAACAAGCGAGTTAGCTTCAAATCCAAGCGATACACATGATTTAGCTTCAAATCAGGGTGAAGTAGAAGACTTAGCTTCAAGTCCATGCGAAACGAACGATTTTGCTTCAAATACTTGCGAACATAAGTGATATAGCTTCAAATACATGAGAAACACATGATTTAGCTTCAAATTCATTCGAAACACATGGTTTAGCTTAATATTCATGGGAAACAATTGGTTCAGCTTCAAATACTTGTAATATACATGAATTAGCTACAACTGCATGCGAAACAAACGAGAGAGCTTCAAATCCAAGCGATACACATGATTTAGCTTCAAATCAATGCGAAGTGGAAGGATTACCATCAAATCCATGCGACACGAATTATTTAGATTCATATACTTGCGATATAAGTGATATAGCTTCAAATGCAGTCGAAACAAACGAGTGAGCTTCAAATTCAAGCGTAACACATGATTTAACTACAAATCAATGCGAAGTAGAAGGCTTAGCTTCAAATACATGAGAAACAATTGATTTGGCTTCAAATACTTGCAAATATAAGTGATATAGCTTCAAATGCACTCGAAACAAACAAGTTAGTTTCAAATCCATGAGAAACACATCATTTAGTTTCAAATTCATGCGAAACACATGGTTTAGCTTCATAGCTTCATATCATAGCGAAACAGATTGTTTAGATTCAGACACTTTTGATAAACATGATTTAGCTTCAACTGCATGCGCGACAAACGATGTAGCTTCAAATTCAAGAGAAACACATGATTTAACTTCAAATCAATGCGAAGTAGAAGGCTTCGCTTCAAATCCATGCGAAACAAATTTTTTAGCTGCAAATACTTTTGATAAACATGATTTAGCTTCAACTGAATGCGAAAAAAACGAGTTAGCTTCAAATACAAGTGAAACACATGATTTAGCTTCAAATCAATGCGAAGTAGAAGGCTTAGCTTCAAATCCATGCGAAACAAATGCTTTAGCTTCAAATACTTTTGATAAACGTGATTTAGCTTCAACTGCATGCTAAACAAACGAGTGACCTTCAAATCCATGCGAAACACATGATTTAGCTTCAAGTTCATGCGAATCACATGGTTTAGCTTCATAGCTTCATATCATAGCGAAACAGATTGTTTAGATTCAGACACTTTTGATAAACATGATTTAGCTTCAACTGCATGCGCGACAAACGATGTAGCTTCAAATTCAAGAGAAACACATGATTTAACTTCAAATCAATGCGAAGTAGAAGGCTTAGCTTCAAATCCATGCGAAACAAATGATTTAGCTCCAAATACTATTGATAAACATGATTTAGCTTCAACTGAATGCGAAACAAACGAGTTAGCTTCAAATACAAGTGAAACACATGATTTAGCTTCAAATCAATGCGAAGTAGAAGGCTTAGCTTCAAATCCTTGCGAAACAAATGCTTTAGCTTCAAATACTTTTGATAAACGTGATTTAGCTTCAACTGCATGCTAAACAAACGAGTGAGCTTCAAATCCATGCGAAACACATGATTTAGCTTCAAGTTCATGCGAATCACATGGTTTAGCTTCATCGCTTCATATTCATGCGAAACAGATTGTTTAGATTCAGATACTTTTGATAAACATGTTTTATCTTCAACTGCATGCGAAACAAACGAGTTAGCTTCAAATCCATGCGATACACATGATTCAGCTTCAAATCAATGCGATGTAGAAGGTTTAGCTTCAAATCCATGCCATACTCAAGATTTAGCTTCCAATCATTGCGATGTAGAAGGTTTAGCTTCAAATCCATACGAAACACATGATTTAGCTTCAAATCAATTCGAAGGACAAGGCTTAGATTCAAATCCATGCGAAACACATTATTTAGCTGCAAATCAGTGCGAAGTAGAAGGCTCGGGTTCAAATCAATGCGATTCAAATGGTTCATCTTCAAATACTTGTGAAAAACATGATTTAGCTTCAACTGCATGCGAAACACGTGATTTAGCTTCAAATTAATGCGATGTAGAAGGTTTTGCTTCAAATCCATGCTAAACACGTGATTTATCTTCCAATTAATGCGGATTAGAAGGCTTAGCTTCAAATCCATGCGAATCAAATTGTTTAGCTTCACATACTTGTTATATACGTTATTTAGATTTAACTGCATGCGCAACGAACGATTTAGCTTCAAATCCATGCGAAACACATGATTCAGCTGCAAATCAATGCGATGTAGAAGGTTTAGCTTCAAATCCATGCGAAACACACGATTTATCTTCAAATCAATGCGATGTAGAAGGTTTGCTTCAAATCAATAAGAGGTAGATGGTTTAGCTTCAAATAAATAGAATAGAGAAGGTTTAGCTTCAAATAAATGCGATGTAGAAGGTTTATCTTCAAATCCATACGAAACACATGATTTAGCTTCAAATCAATTCGAAGGACAAAGCTTAGATTCAAATCCATGCGAAACAAGTGATTTAGCTTCAAATGAATGCGAAGTAGAAGGCTTAGTTTCAAATCCATGCAAAACAAATGGTTTAGCTACAAATACTTGTGATATACATTATTTAGCTACAACTGCATGCGAAACAAACGAGTTAGCTTCAAATCCATGCGATACACATGATTCAGCTTCAAATCAATGCGATGTAGAAGGTTTAGCTTCAAATCCATGCCATACTCGAGATTTAGCTTCCAATCATTGCGATGTAGAAGGTTTAGCTTCAAATCCATACGAAACACATGATTTAGCTTCAAATCAATTCGAAGGACAAGGCTTAGATTCAAATCCATGCGATACACAAGATTTAGCTTCAAATCAATGCGATGTAGTAGGTTCAGCTTCGAATCCATGCGACACATTCGATTTAGCTTCAAATACTTGCGATATAAGTGATATAGCTTCAAAAGCTGTAGGAACAAACGAGGTAGCTTCAATTCTATGCGAGAAACATGATTTAGCTTCAAATCAATGCGATGTAGAAGTTTTAGCTTCAAATCAAATAAGAGGTTAGAAAGTTTAGCTTCAAATCAATAGAATATAGAAGGTTTAGCTTCAAATAAAGGCGATGTAGAAGGTTTAGCTTCAAATCCATACGACACACATGATTTAGATTCAAATCAATTCGAAGGACAAGGCATAGATTCAAATCCATGCGAAACAAATGATTTAGCTTCAAATGAATGCGAAGTAGAAGGCTTAGCTTCAAATCCATGCAAAACAAATGGTTTAGCTACAAATACTTGTGATATACGTCATTTAGCTACAATTGCATGCGAAACGAACGAGTGAGCTTCAAATCCATGCGATTCACATTATTTAGCTTCAAATCAATGCGATGTAGAAGGTTTAGCTTCAAATCCATGCGATACACAAGATTTAGCTACAAATCAATGCGATGTAGTAGGTTCAGCTTCTAATACATGCGACACTTATGATTTAGCTTCAAATACTAGCGATATAAGTGATATAGCTTCAAAAGCTGTAGGAACAAACGAGGTAGCTTCAATTCCATGCGAGACATATGATTTAGCTTCAAATCAATGCGATGTAGAAGGTTTAGCTTCAAATCCAAACGAAACACATGATTTAGCTCCAAATCAATTCGAAGGACAAGGCTTAGATTCAAATCCATGCGAAACACATGATTTAGCTTCAAATGAATGCGAAGTAGAAGAATTAGCTTCAAATCCATGCAAAACAAATGGTTTAGCTACCAATACTTGTGATATACATTATTTAGCTACAACTGCATGCGAAACGAACGAGTTAGCTTCAAATCCATGCGAAACACATGATTTAGCTGCAAATCAATGCGATGAAGAAGGATTAGCTTCAAATCCATGCGAAACAAATGATATAGCTTCAAACGCTTGGGGTGTAAGTGATATAGCTTCAAATGAAGACTAATCAATCGAGTTAGCTTCAAAATCCACGCGATACACATGATTTAGCTTCAAATACTAGCGATATAAGTGATGTAGATTCAACTGCAGGCGAAACGGACGAGTTAACTTCAAATCCATGCGAAACACATGATTTAGCTGCAAATCAATGCGATGTAGAAGGTTTAGCTTCAAAACAATAAGAGGTAGAAGGTTTAGCTTCAAATCAATAGAATGTAGTAGGTTTAGCTTCAAATCAATGCGATGTAGAAGGCATAGCTTCAAATCCATGCAAAACAAATGGTTTAGCTACGAATACTTGTGATATACATTATTTAGCTACAACTGCATGCGAAACTAACGAGATAGCTTCAAATCCATGCGAGACACATGATTTAACTTCTAATCAATGCGATGTAGAAGGTTTAGCTTCAGATCCACGCGAAACAAATGATTTAGCTTCAAACACTTGGGGTATAAGTGATATAGCTTCAAATGCAGACTAATCAAACGAGTTAGCTTCAAAATCAACGCGATATACATGATTTAGCTTCAAATACTTGCGATATAAGTGATGTAGGTTCAACTGCAGGCGAAACGAACGAGTTAGCTTCAAATCCATGCGAAACGCATGATTTAGCTGCAAATCAATGTGATGTAGAAGGTTTAGCTTCAAATCCATGCGATACACAAGATTTAGATTCAAATCAATGCGATGTAGAAGGTTCAGCTTCAAATCCATGCGACACATATGATTTAGCTTCAAATACTTGCGATATAAGTGATATAGCTTCAAAAGCTGGAGGAACAAACGAGGTTGCTTCAATTCCATGCGAAACACATGATTTAGCTTCAAATGAATGCGAAGTAGAAGGCTTGGGGTGTTAAATCCATGCAAAACAAATGGTTTAGCTACAAATACTTGTGATATACATTATTTAGCTACAACTGCATGCGAAGCAAACGAGTTAGCTTCATATCCATG